>NC_033801.1:128694740-128785577 GCF_001876935.1 Asparagus officinalis | reverse complement strand
AGATCGGTCTAAATGAGATATCCGACCACCGCAAAGATGTTAAGATACGATAGCTTATGCATTATCGGTTGATAATGTTGTGCCCTTTAGCTATTCAAGAGCTACTTCAGGTGATGACTTTGCTAATATTTACGATCGTCGTGCAGACGATTCAATTAATTTGTTGAGGAGGCCTCTTTCAATTAGCAAGTTCAAGCCGGGCTTGGACTTGATCGATACGTGCCGCACTTAGATGCCATGCGGGGCTCTTGGAGAAGGTGGATTAAGTTAGCTTATTTTGGAGTGAGAAATCTTCTACGCATTTGAGTCAAGGTGGAGATTTGTTATATGTTTTCTTAAATACTCAAATCCATATTGCTTTGGGGGTTCCTTTTTAGGTTGTTTGTTTTGATCAAGAGTCCTACTTACATTAGACTTTGCACAACCAATCATATTAGAGATTTATTCCTACTTGGACTCTTGTTTGGTTTTAGGACATGTGGACTTCTATTCCTATTAGAACTCTTATTCCTTAGACATCAAGGACTTGTGATCTTTAATGCTATATAAGAACAGTCTTTCAAGCTAATTAGATGCATCAATCTTCAAAGCACCAATCAAGAAGAGAGAGTTCTTTTGTGAAACCTATTTGATATTCTTCTCTTTTGTTCCTTTAGTTGAGAGTTGTATTAGGCTTTGGGGTGTTATTTGGGATTGAGAGATTGAGAGATCAGTTTTTGTATTCCTTACAATTAGTAAAGCTTTTCTCCTCCTTCGCCCCTGGACCTAGGCTACAAGCCGAACCACATATATTTTATGTTCGTGTGTTCTTGATATTGTTTATGCTCTCGTGTGATTGATAATAGCTTATCCTGGGGAATTTGTCATAACAAGATGGATACGCGTTGAGTGTTGAATAGTGAATGAAGTTTGTTTTGCTAGGGACAAGAGGGTCATGCGGGAGGCTTAGACTCTAGAATTTGCCCAGTGGGGCACTGAAAGCAGGGCGTTCAATTTGTTTAATTTGTTTCTACTTGATGCCTTGGGATTTTGATTCTCTCTCCTAGTGAAAGAACACTAATCTAATCATAACTGATTGTTGTTTTGAAGTAAGGGAAATTCAAATCAGATCATGATTTTACTAAAAACGAATTAAAAAATTCTCCATTGTCACAAAAAAAAAGAAAGTCGAGCGATTACTATTTTTGTCACAATGATTTCAATCTAAATTACTAGACAGTTGCAATTCATTCCAAATTGTAGAACTTGCGTGCTATACCCTCTTGATTTACACTCATTCTCACTTGGTTTTCACTCTATCTCTTTGTATTCAAATTACCAGCAAATCTAGGACGGGTGTGTAGCTATATTAGTGGCGGATGTTCGGAGGATCAAGTCTTTCATGACAAGACAAAACACATTGATATAATGTATCATTTCTTTCACACTGAAAAAAGGACCTATACTGAGTCTGATTTGCAATCAATAGTCTAATTGATATGCTGAATGAGTTGGTTTATACCCTCAAGTTTATGCATTTCTTGAACTTGCTCAGTGTTTGTAGCAAGACATAGCCTCAATTGGGGGTTACTGATAGCAGCAAGTTCTAGTAGATTTATGTTGCGTGGAAGCGTGCTCGATAACCAAACGAGTCGGTGAGCGATGAGAGAAGAAAACCAAACCCAATACGAGTGCAATTCATAAAAATACGACACAAATCAAACCAAACATAGAAATTTACGTGGTTCGGCAATTGCCTACATCCACGAGGAGAGGATGGGGAGATTTTACTATATAGAGGAGAAATACAACAGGTTACAACTCACAAAATCTGTCAAATATAACCCTAACCAAATCTCTCAATTTCCTCACAATATCTTCCTCTTAAAGTGATCAAAAGACTGCTAATTCTCTCCTTTAGAAACCCTAAAAATGTGTTTCTATTTATAACAAACTCAATCCTAAATAATGTAGGACTCTAAAAATGAGTCTGCCACACCCGAGGTGGCAGACACCACAACCCTAAAAATAGGACAGATTTTACCACACATGGGTGTGACCGACACCACACCCCTAACAACAGGGGAGAGATTCTGCCACCTGGGTATGGCAGACCAATACAAGTCACTATGCGAGCACCCTTTGGTCGCGGAATTATCAAAAGATGGGTTGAGAAGAAGACAACTAAAACACAAGAACAATTCAGTATGGTGAAAGAAAATACCTTCTCTGGATTATAATGAAGAATTAATTATTACAAATCTATCCCTCATAATCTCACTAGAATCGAGAACAACCTCCCAATCCTCTCTAAACCCTATTACAATGATTAGAATCTCTCTTAATTACCTCTAATTTCTTAGAAACTCTAAAATAATCCTTTATATAGGTGTACAAACGTGGATGGTAATCTGGTAAATAACCAAGCCTAAAACCAACAGGAATTCGTGTGAACAGAAACCCAACCAAACCAGAAAACCGTCGATGAGTCGACTCATGACGGAGATGAGTCGACTCATGACACATGGATCGACTCATAAACTGATGAGTCGACCAAGCAGAAACTTTTGACAAAACGGCTGGGTTTCGTGAGTCGACTCAACCTGATGAGTCGACTCATGTACATGTATGAGTCGACTCACGACCTAAAAACTGGATTCTTCGAATCTTCTGCTCGTCGTCTCGTTCCACGCTTCCACCTGCGTTCCACTGTACTGTTTTACACCCCTATTCTCATGCTATTATGAGAATCATCTATCCTCAAGCTCCCGAAGAGAAGATACACCCGTATCATGGGTCCCCTCTTTAGGAACTTGAAGTCCCTTTTAAGTTAGAACAGGAGCTGAGGGAACTCGCGAGCCCCTCCTTCTTTTCTGCACTACCTGGCCTTGCTGGGAATCCAGTCTCGACGTCTGATCGGAAACAACTCATTCATCCTACATCTCGTCGTAGTCACCTTTCGCTCTAAGTTGCAATCCTTTATCGATGGCTTTTCGGGAAGTCTAATGCACAGCGAGACAAACTTCTTGCTTGCATTCACTAGTGTCTTCGCTTGCGTCACCGTCCCCAAACTTGTCTCCTTCGGAAGAGATGCCGAACGAAATATGAACTTTTCACCATCCTTAGTGAAGGTGTACTTTTAAGCCCGCCTCTCGTAGATCGCATATCTATCCCATAAGTACGGATTGCCTAGTATAATTCGACAAACATCCAATGGAACGACGTCGCACGTGATCTCGTCAATATACGACTCATGGAGCGTAAATCTGACAGTGTATTGATCAACTACACTCAGTTTCTCCTTCTAAATTCACCCTATTAGATAGGGCTTCGGATGCTTGACCGTCTTTAGACCCAGCTTCTGCACCAAGGACTCAGATATCAAATTCTTCTCACTGTCCGAATCAACTATGGCATCAACCAAACTGGTCTTCACTTACAACTTAAGAGCAAAGAGTTGCTCTCTCGGGTCGTCGTCCTCTTTCGTGGTCTACTTTCTTGTCATAAGGTTGAGACTGTTGTTGGGCTCTGTCATCCCCGGGACTTCTTTCGGATCTTGAGCTATCATGTATGCCTTTTTCTCCTCCTTCTTCTTCAACCCTCTTGGCTTAAGATGAGGATACTTCTCCCAGCATCGATCAGCTGTGTGCCCTGTCTTCCGCAGTGACTACAAATCAGCTCTGCTTTCCCTGGATCACCCTTCTTCTTCTCCTTCTTAGATTAAGAACCACTAGACTCACCTCCCGTCTGTTTGGAGTCTCCCTTAGCATCGTTGCCCTTTTTTTGTTTGCCCTCGAGGGCAATAGCCTTCACGCTTGCCTCTGTAATTGATTCCACCGTGAATAGCTTCATCTCCCTTCGGATGTAATCGCTCAATCCCACCATATACTTCATAAATATGGAATATTCCTCTGTCATAATGTTGACGACTATCGCCTGTTGCTGAAACTCCGTGGTGTATTCTTGAACGGTTTGATTGACTCTTTGGCGCAAGCCGTACCACTTGTACCAACGCTCCTCAAGGAATCCCACCGGGTAGAACTGCTTCCTCAGTAACTCCTTAAACTTTTTCCACGACACCGCCTTCTTCTCCTGCTTGCAGTAGGATTTCTACTACGTCAACGCGTGCCCTAAAAGCTTCGAAGTCGTGAACACAATCTTCTCTTTTGACGAATAGCCATAAAGAGTAAAATACGTCTCCATCCGCTCGATCCAGTCATTAAGCTTCTCGACATCAACACTCCCATCATAAATAGGAATCTCTACTCTGAAGTCAATCTTTAGATTCTGGTAAGAATTCTTACCCCCTTGACGCAAGGCAGCCTTAACGGTCTCCTCCCCCTCGTCGGAATCTAAATCTACTCTCTCCACATCGGACTCAATAATTTTCTTCGAAGAAGATTCATCTTGTTTGTCACCTCCATGTAGGCGTTAAAAATGCCCATAGGTCCTCAAACACAGTGCAAGACAAGGAAAAGACGATAAACGTTATTATCTAAGTCAAAGGAATTCATCCAAAATCAGCAAGGCGACGAAGCGTACGCAAAACAAAGAAGCTGGAAGAATCACGAAACATTGCTTAGAAGCTTGAACAGTGCCGAGTCACCAAATGCTGACTCGCACAGTTCCGAGTCACCAAATGCTGACTCGCACAGTTCCGAGTCACCAGAAGCTGACTCGCACAGTTCCGAGTCACCAGAAGCTGACTCGCACAGTTCCGAGTCACCAGAAGCTGACTCGCACAGTTCCAAGTCACCAGAAGCTGACTCGCACAGTTCCGAGTCACCAGAAGCTGACTCGCACAGTCCCGAGTCACCAGGACTCTTGTTGGATACAAAACCTCCCCAAACACGGATTTCGATGATTTTTAAGGATTCTTTCGTCCCAAAACCTCTCCAACTGCTCTGAGGTTATCCATAAACACGTTTAGACAGTTATAAACCGCAGATAACGTTTAAACATCAATTCCTACTAGGAGACACATCTCAAAAAGCCTATAAATAGAAGCCTAAGGTCTTCTTTCAAGGGGATCGGAGATCTGAGATTAAGAAGGCGAGGTGCTGTCAAATTGACCAGTCAACCACGAATTTCAGAGGAGAATCATCAGAGCTTGGCGAACACTTTCATAAAGAAAGCCTCCTTCGAAAGGTTTGTGATTCTTTTCCCTTCTTTCCTCCGGATTAAACTTGGTTTTAATCTCGAGAAGAGCCACAATCTCGCTTGGTCGTGATTGTCGCTTCCGTAATTGTTTCCCTCGTGAAACAAGAGCGTAATTATATTGTCGATCGGCTTTGGTCTGCGGTGGTCCACGGACTAACGCGTCCCCGGCACAGGCAAAGATCCCACGCAAAGCAGCGGGAGATAAACTACTGCTGCGTTTTGTTTGATGAAGTTGTAATCTTTATTTTTCGTTGTAAGAAGATTTTATAAAAAGATCAACTCTCTTTTCAGTTTGAACTTGTAATCGATAAACGGTGTAACATGTTTGAAAACAATGGAAAAGGCAACTTTTGACACAAACACTCCATGGATAAGACTGACGAGTTGTGTGAGAGTCGAACCTATCATCTCGATCTGCTTCTCTAATGCATCAATCCTCACAGAATTATCTCCTTCAGCCATCTTCTTCCTCCTTAAAATCTGGACTCCTTCCAATGAAATAAGGATCTCGCCAAGCTTCTTGTATTGCGATCGAGTCAGGATCGTACACAGGATGCCCCTTCACCGGATCTGATTGCTCATATACCAACTTGATACGAGTCGCCGTGCGAGCACCCTTTGGTCGCGGAATTACCAAAAGGTGGGTTGAGAAGAAGACAACTAAAACACAAGAACAATTCAGTATGGCGAAGGAAAATACCTTCTCTAGATTATGAAGAATCAATTATTACAAATCTCTCCCTCAAAATCTCACTAGAATCGAGAACAACCTCCCAATCCTCTCTAAACCCTAATACAATGATTAGAATATCTCTTAATTACCTCTGATTGCTTAGAAACCCTAAAATAATCATTTATATAGGTGTACAAATATGGATGGCAATCTGGTAAATAACCAAGCCCAAAACCAACAGGAATTCGTGTGAACAAAAACCCAACCAAACCAGGAAACCGTCGATGAGTCGACTCATGACGGTGATGAGTCGACTCATGACACATGGGTCGACTCATAAACTGATGAGTTGACCGAGCAGAAACTTTTGACAAAACGACTGGGTTTCGTGAGTCGACTCATGACAGTCATGAGTCGACTCAACCTGATGAGTCGACTCATGTACATGTATGAGTCGACTCACGAGCTAAAAATTGGATTCTTCGAATCTGCTGCTCGTCGTCTCGTTCCACATTTTCACCTGCGTTCCACTGTACTATTTTACACCCCTATTCTCATGCTATCATGAGAATCATCTATCCTCAAGCTCCCATGAGGATCACTAAGCTCCCGAAGAGAAGATACACCCGTATCACAGACACCACATCAGGGTGTGGTGGAGCCTGTCTTACTTATTTTTCACATTTTATCAATTCTTTTTCTTAATTCCTTCGCCGTTTTCACAATTCTCCACATCGGTAAAGTTTTTCCAAAACTGAGCTGGCACCAAACAAAGAGCACCAACGCGTCGTCTCTCTAAACTCCGCTACACCAATATGGTTGCCTACGTACCACCTCTCCTAAGGGATCAAGCCGCCCGTAGTTTATCCAAATGGCCGTCAACACCTCAACAATTATGAATATGCAACAAGTTTTGACAATGATCAAATTTGTTACTCGGAACCACCTTAGTGAGCATATTCGCTGGATTATCCTTCGTGTGAATCTTCACAATCTCCACATCACCATCTTCAAGAACATCTCGAATGAAATGATAACGAACATCAATATGCTTTGTTCTCATATGAAAAACCTGATTCTTCGCCAAATAGATAGCACTCATGCTATCACAATAAATAGTGACGGATTGTTGTGATATACCAAGTTCCTCCAAAAGTTCTCGAAGCCAAATAGCCTCCTTTACAACCTCTGTAATCATCATATACTCTACCTCCATTATCGACAAAGCCACTATAAACTGTAAGGTGCATCTCCAACACACTGACGCACGGGTCAAAGTGAACACATGTAAAACCCCATATTTTTGTTATGAAGATATGTGAATTATTGGTGATAAATAATTCTATTATGATAAATGGCTTGAGGTCATAGATATACTTGATAACAAGTTGTTAGAGATGATAGAGTGTATTTATATAGAGTTTTTGTGCATTGGTTTTGGCAAATAAGCAAAACATGCACGAATCTGGAAAATGTCTGCTCAGTCGACTTATGAGTCGACTAATGAGTCGACTGACGGGCTGATTTTCAGATTTTTCAGTTACGGGTTTGGGTGAGTTTTCTTTCGGGTTTTAACCGTATTATATATATTTTCTTTTACCCAAAACCAACCCTAAACCTATCAGAATCCCAGAGAAACCCTAGCCCCTCTCTCCCCTCAAACCCTAGTTCGTTTTTGGTGATTTTTAGGGGATTTTCGGAGGATTTCAGTGGATTTTGACAAGGTGCAGTGAAGGGAATCATCCTCTCTCAGATTCAGGAGTTGTTCTAGCATACCAGAGGTGAGTAACATCTCGCCCAGCCCTATACCCACTGTTTGTATAGTTTTATTTGGTTTTATTTTGGATTTATTGAGCCTAAATCATTATTTTGCATATAAAAGTATATCTCTATAGCGTATGATGCAAGAAATCAAATGTTTTGGTTAATAAAAGCTCACCAACGTTTTGTAATATAGATCCAGATCTGGAATTAGATTTAAACATGGGTTTCATTGTGATTTATTGATTTCAATACATTTTTAAACATGTATAAATATGTTTAGGGTTTTAATGTAAGTGATTACATGCATATCTTTCGTTTCAGTTTGTTACATATGTGTAATAATCATATTTATGTTGCTGGAAATGATGAAGAAGAACTTTAGGTAATTTTTTTTTGCAGATAATCATCGTATGCAAAAACTGGAGATCTTCTGCTCAGTCGACCAATGAGTCGACTTATCAGTCGACTGATGAGTCGCCCAATGAGTCGATTGACGAAAAAATTTACAGTTTTGTATTTTGTTCTGGTCGACCAATGAGTCGACCAATCTTAGTCGACTCATGAGTCGACTGATGAGGAATTTTCCAGTTTCCTCGATTTGGATCTGTTTGGGTTGTTTTAGTTTAACTGAAACTATTTATGCTTGCCTATTGTAATTGTGTACTTTAATATAAACGAGGAGTCACCTCGAATAACGCGTATTAGAAATTGTTGTTAACATGTATCTTTACCTGTGAGATGACGTGTGGACAAAGTTTAAGTTTACACACCGAGACACGTGTGAGATTAGTGTATATGCATCTTTTCATATATTTTATTTAGTCCATGTGTTGGATAATTATTATGTGTAGTCCATGTGTTGGGCATTTATCACATTCAGTCCATGTGTTGGTCATTTATTTCTCAGTCCATGTGTTGGACACCAGTTTAGACCTTGAGTATGGCACTTATACTTGCTTTGGCTGGACATGACACTTATGTGGGTTGTAACATGACACCGGATTTAAGTTCTGAGATGAGTTTGTCTTCTTTTATTATCGTTCCTGTATTATATTTCGGGTTTAGTATTTAGGGATTTATAATTTGAGATACAAGGTATATACATGAGGGTTTCCTTGTGTGGATTATTTCGCTTTACATACCTATGCTCGTGTTGTAATTTCCTAAGTACTAAAACCCTCTTATTATTAGGGATTTACAATTTGAGCCACAAGGTATATACATGAGGGTTTCCTTGTTTGGATTATTTCGTTCGACGTACCTAAGCTCGTATTGTAATTTCCTAAATAAGATCAGTGGTTTTATAAATATATATGTATTAACTGTATTTTCTGTATACAACGAGCCATATCCCTTGGGGTTAGTTGTGATGTTGCTCGCTAGCGCTTTCATGCTCGTTATCCCTCCCCCTTTCAGGTAACGAGCCAGGTGCCCTGAGAGTCGCAGGTTGATGGCGATGCACTTTAGCTTCGGCTGTCTACTATAGTTATATTTTTCTTTTGAGCTCCACTATAGACTTCTGTTCAGACATTTGAGAGTTTTATTCTAAAAGTTGTAAAGGCTGTGTGCCTTATTACCTCTTATTCAGACATTTTGTATTTGAGACTTGTTGAGACTCCAGTTTATTTATTTCAGACACTTATCTTGTATTTATGTATGTTTGATGATGAAATATTAATTTGATCTCTATCATTTCATCAATTGGTTCTTGTATTATCTTTTACTTGCTTTTGTACCTACACCTGTTATTGACTCTACTAGAGAGATAGTAATTGTGATGGTGAAATATGTTATTGCATGGTGTGGTGCATGACAGGTTTGACATTCTTAGTTTCACCTTGGACTGCAGCCTTGTGTGAACCCAGGGGCATCATAACACATCCCGTCGTAGACCGACGCTTATCCAAATTACCAGCATAATGCAAATCAACATAACCAATGCACAACTATCCATCTCTAGTGTCCCACTCAAAAACTAAACCAACATTGAGAGTATCTCGAATGTATCTCAAAATCCATCTTACGACGTCCCAATAACTCACTCCTGGATCGTGCATGTATCTCGAAACCATGCTCCACCTGTGACAAATACGGCCTCGTACATACCATCACGTACATCAAGCTCCTAACTGCACTTGCATATGGAGTCTTCAACATTAACTTTCTATCTTCAATTATCTTCGGTGAAAGATCAGCTGAAAGCTTTAAATGGGCTCCCAAAGGTACACTAACTGGCTTCGTATCTATACTGACATGAAATCGCTGTAGAACCTTCTTCAAATAAGCTACCTGTGTCAAACAAATTCTGCCCTTCTTTTTATCTCTGTCGATCTCCATCCCTAAAATGCGCTTAGCCTCACCCAAATCTTTTATTTCAAACTCCTTTGAAAGCTTTGCCTTCAACTCATCTATAGCAGACCTAGAAATAGAGGCAACCAACATGTCATCCAACATGTCATCGACATAAAGCAACAAATAAATGTTTGCACCTTCTTTCAACTTGTGAAAATACACACAAGGATCAAACTGGTTCCGAGTGTACGAATGATCAATCATAAATCTATCGAATTACCTATACCACTGTCGAGGAGACTGCTTCAAACCGTATAGCGATTTCTTCAACCTACAAACCAACTTATCCTTCTCTATAGCTCAGAATCCTAATGGCTGAGTCATATATATTTTTTTATCAATATCACCATAAAGAAATACCATCTTTACATCCAACTGATCTAACTCCAAACCATACTGTGCCACCAAAGCTAACAAAATCTGAATCGAAGAGTGCTTCACCATCGGAGAGAAAACCTCATTATAATCAATACTTTCCTCCTGTGCATAGCCCTTTGCAACCAACCTAGCCTTAAACCTCACTGGAGTGCCTTCAATGCCCTCCTTCTTTATGTATACCCACTTGCAACCAATCACCTTTCGTCCCTTTGGAAGCTCAACAAGCTCCCATGTATCGTTCTTATGAAGAGACTCCATCTCCTCCTGCATAGCTACCTGTCACGAATCAGCATCCGAACTTTGCTCGGCCTCTCTAAAAGTAGTAGGCACCAACTCATCGATACTCTCCACCGGAAGTGCATATGTAACTACTATGTCGGTATACCATGCTGGCATCCGTATGTCTCTCCTCTATCTTCGAACCGCAATAAAATCCTGAACCTGAGCTGTCGATCCCTAATTCTGTACATCTATACCCGTATCCTCCTTATCATCATCGTGCTTGCCTGGCATCACCTCAGTCGACACTCCAATGGATACTGTACTATTGGTCAATGTGGAGCTGTATCGATCTCCATCACCTATGATATCTCCTCCGTCGGGGTGCTCTCTACCTGATGAGAGCTAAGAAGCTTCAAAACCGAAGCCTTATCAAAAGTGATGTCTCTACTCAGTACAATCTTCCTATCAACATGATCACATAGCTTGTATCCCTTGACACCATGCTTGAATCCTACAAATATGGTCTTCCTAGCTCGAGGTTTTAACTTATCAGTCTTAACATGATAGTATACGTGACACCCAAATACCTTGAGCTGGTCATAGTCGTGTGCTGGCTCTTCCGACCACATCTCCATAGGGGTCTTTCCCTCAATCACAGATGAAGACATGCTGTTAATGAGGTGTCTCGCATATGAAAGTGCCTCAGCCCAAAAGATCTTTTCCAAACTACTATTCGCCAACAAACACCAGATCTTCTCCAGTAAAGATCAATTTAACCTTTCTGCCATCCCATTCTGCTATGGTATATGACTAAATGTAAAGTGTCTCTCTATGCTCTCGTCTCGATATAGCTGTTAAAAGGGGTTTGATATGTACTCACCACCGTTGTCGGATCATAACGTCTTGATCTTTCTCCCAGTCTGCAGTTCCAACCTCTTCTTCCACTCCACAAATATATCTAAGACTTCACTCTTCTTCACCATGGTGTATACCTAACAACGCTCAGAATAGTCATCAACGAACGTGACGAGCCAATGTCGACCACCAAGTGATGCAGTCTTGGTGGGACCTCAAACATCTGTGTGCACGTAATCCAGGATGCCCCTCGTCCTATGAATGGATGTCCCGAACTTCACCTTCAGATAATACAAGTTTCAACTACGAACTCCCTTGATCATCACCAAAGATCCCTTAGTAACATTTGCTATAGCGTCTTCAAAGGTCACCTTGAATCCTTTTGCCTCCAAAGCTCCTACAGAAATAAGATTCTTCTTCAGGTAAATGACAAATCTCATCTCTTTCAATTTACGGTCTACTCCATCGTGCATTCGAATCCTCATGGTATCTATGCCACAAATGCTACATGATTGATCATTTTCCATAACAACAACATCCCTATCGAGTCTCTCAAATAATGTAAACCAATCACATGATAAGTAGTGCCAGAATCAAGCATCCAATCTAATGCATCCACATGGTTTGCCTCCGGAGTAATCAATAGAGAAAAGCTCAAATCATCAGAATCATCGCATTTCGTAATATTCACATCATTGGCTTTCGAGCCCTTTTTCTTGCTATTCCCCTTCTCCTTAATCTTTGGACAGTTTTTCTTCCAATGTCCCTGCTCCTTGTAGAACGCACACTAGTTTTTAGCTAACTGGTGATGGCCTCTAGACTTTGACCTACTCTTATTACCACCTCTCAGATATAGGCTTCTACCTCTCGTCGACAAGGCCTCTCCTGTAGTACTAGCACGAGAAGTCTCATTGTCTTTCCTCCTCAAATCATAGTTTGTCAAAACGTTAGTTACTTCACTATAGCTGATAGAAGATCTCCCATTCAACAAAGTAAGTACAAAGGTATCATACTCCTCATCCGGTAAGGATCCTAGCAAAATAATCGTCTTGTACTCATCGATATCTTCTCATCAACATTCACCAAGTCTGACAACAACTTAGTGTAGTTGTTCACATGAACTGCTAGTGAGGTTCCCTTGGACATCTGAAATCTGAATAATCTATGCAGCAAGTGCAATCGGTTCTCAACACTCTTCATAAGATACTTATTGTTGAGAATCTCTCATATCTTCATTGCAGACGTCACCCCAATCACATCATACTTCAGCTACTGTTCCAAACAGGACCTGATCACCCCACAAGCGTTCATATTTATCTTTTTCCATATCGCCTCCTCGTATTTTGGTAGACTCTCATGGACCATGATAATATCTTCCAAATTTTGAGCATTGAGAGCATCCTGTACGTCACTCATCCACAAACTAAAATTGATTTTATCGTTATATTTAACCACACTAATTTTAGTGTTCTGAAAACCAACTTGAACTGTACCCGCCATCTTGCTGCTTTCACCAATTTCTTCACCTATACTCACAAACTCCAAATTGTAGAGAAAATTTTAAACTTTGATTGGATTGAGAAATTACTCAACTGAACCCTAGATAGGATTCTAAATAGATCTCCTAACCACACAAGAAAAGCGAGATCCCAACGGTAACTCCGCAATGCTATCATCACCGAAGCCTAGAACTCTAAGAACCAAGCTTCCACAATGAATCTTCTTCCACCCAATGCCAAAACCTTAGATAGCTCTGATACCAATTGTTGTGCGTCGTACGGAAGCATGCTCGATAACCAAACGAGTCGGTGAGCGATGAGAGAAGAAAACCAAACCAAATACGAGTGTAATTCACAAAAATACGACACAAATCAAACCAAACACAGAGATTTACATGGTTCAGCAATTGCCTACGTCCACAGGGAGAGGATGGGGAGATTTTACTATATGGATTAGAAATACAACGGCTTATAACTCACAAAATTACTCAAATATAACCCTAACCAAAGCCCTCAACTCTCTTACAATAGCTCCCTCTCAAAGTGCTCAAAAGACTGCTAATTCTCTTCTTTAGAAACCATAGAAACGTGTTTATATTTATAACAAACTCAATCCTAAATAATGTAGGACTCTGAAAACGAGTCTGCCACACCCGAGGGTGGCAGACACCACACCCTTAAAAATAAGGTAGATTCTGCTACACCTGGGTATGGCAGACACCACACCCCTGATAACAGGGGATAGATTCTGCCACCTGGGTGTGGCAGACATCACCACCAGGGTATGGCGGAGCCTGTCTTGCTTATTTTTCATATTTTTTCTCAATTTTTTTTCTCAATTCCTTCGCTATTTTCACAATTTATCCATTGTCGAACAGGATTCACTCTAAGACGGAGATTGTATTTTCTATTTTAGATTATTAATAGATGCATGTATGGACGTGAACAGAGAAATTTAGACGTTCGAATTGAAATTGTTTGAAGATCGATCTTCAGGATAACTTTTGGAAATAATTCTAATAATATTAAGATGGGAAAAATGCTTCCAGCCCCCAAAACACAACAAAACGTGCTCCCCGCGCGCGATTTTCTTCCAGCCCCCAAAACGAATCCCCAGGCGTAACTCCGTTTAAACCCCACTCGAAATGCCCAAAATACCCTTAGCAGACTGTGTTCGTCGCCCTCTCACGATGGAAACCCAGCGTTTCGACTGTAGGCATTAAATGGTGATTAGAATGACTTTTTTTTTGGGGGGGGGATTCTCATTTCCCTCCAAAATTATCACCAGATATATTTCCCCTTCCAGCTAAAATCGCTGAGTTCCTCCCCATTCTATTACCCCAACTAATTTGTTCCTTCCACTTAATTCTCCTCAATAAAAGCCTCTTCGATTCTTCAATTACTCCCTGTAATAAAATGGCGGATGGATCTCTTCTATGCGTGGTAACGAAGGCAAAAAGCAACAAAGGTAGTGACATTATATTCGTCGTTATCAAAGAGAATACAGAAATAATCAGCTTGAGATATCAAGTGGCGGAAAGGCTTAAAAATACAGAAATAATCAGCTTGAGATATCAAGTGGCGGAAAGGCTTAAAATACCAATGCAATCTCTTTCACTGAAGTTCATGCGGAAAGGCTTAAAATACCAATGCAATCTCTTTCACTGAAGTTCATATGCGAAAGGGAAAAGAAATTCAATATTTCAATTGACAATGACGACGAGTTAAATTTGATGTTCGAGTATTGTCGGTGTAATGGATTAACAGACGTGAATTTGTATGCTACCTCCGCTGCGGAATCCTCAACTTCGTAGAACACGCAGACTACGCCGGAAACTACGTAGGAATTACACTCCAGATTTCCTTTTGAGTTCACTGATAGGTTTTGCCATTAGTTGTTAACCTCATGCATTGGTTGCTTTGGTAATGTATTGGTTGTCAAGGTTATGTTAAGCACTGGTTGTTAAGGTTATTTGTTGGCTGTTACGTATACTAGTTGGTTGCTAAGATAAGGTGTTTGATGTTAAGTATATGCGTTTATTGTTAAGGTCACGAGTCTGCTCTTAAGTATAAGGGTTAGTTGTTTAGGATATATGTTGGATGTTACGTTTATGAGTTTGTTGTTAAGGTTATCAGTTCGTTGCTAAGGCTATGTATTTTTATTACTACTTCAGGACAATATCGATAGAAAATTCACGGTGCGCAGATACCACGTTCACCCAAACCTATAATGATGAGCGTATTCCTAATGACAACCCCACCGGCGACTCGATCATGCTGCTGGAAGACATGCTTAATCACCAAACAAAGATCCCAACTGAGTGGCACACCTCCATTCGTGAAGTTGGTCAGAAATTTGATAGTGCTGCTGAAGTTAGATTAGCACTTCAATACTATTCAATTGCTAAACAGTTCGAGTATGATTTTTACCACAATGAACAAAGACGCATAAGAGTCTATTGCCGATTCAAGCACACACATGGTTGCCCTTGGATGTTGTTTGCTTCCCCGCTCAGAAATTCGTCTATCATGTCCATAAAGAATTTCGAGCCTACCCACACCTGCGGTCAACATGGAGCAAATGCTGGCAACTCAAGGGCATCAAGGAAGTTCATTGCTAGCCAAATACAAGCTATTTTGAAGGTTAGGCCAGATCTTCGTGCGGTCGATATCAAGAACAGCATGCTCTCTAATTTTGGCATCAAAATTAACTACAGTAAATCGTGGTGGAGCAAGGAGACAGCTCAGCAGGACCTGTTCGGTGACGATGATGAGGCTTACGATTCACTGAGATGATCCTTTTCTTTTTTATTCTTCTAAAATCACTCTTACGTTTTGGTTGCTAACTATACGTAGTAGTTGTTAAAGTTGGTGGTTCGACGTTAAGTATACGGGTTGGTTGTGAAGTTTGAAGATCAGTTGTTATGGTTATGAATCCGTTGCTAAATCTACTGCTTACGTTTTAGTTGCTAACTATACATATTAGTTGTTAAAATTATTGGTTCGTCTCTAAGTGTACGTGTTGGTTGTGAAGTTTGAAGATCAGTTGTTATGGTTATGAATCCTTTGCTAAATCTACTGCTTACATTTTGGTTGCTAACTATTCGTATTAGTTGTTAAAGTTATTGGTTAGTCGTTAAGTATACGTGTTGGTCGTGAAGTTTGAAGATCATTTGTTATGGTTATGAATCCTTCGCTAAATGTACTGCTTTGTTGTTATATTCATGCAGGTATGAATCCATGGTGCATGCAACTAATCCAGGGAGTCGTGTTATTATTGATGCTGATGATGGGAGGTTCAGGCGATTGTTCATTAGTTATAATGTCTGTATTGAAGGGTTCATTGCTGGGTGTATGCCTCTATTGTTTTTGGATGGAATATTTATTAAAGATCGTTACAGAGGCATACTACTTAGCGTTACCGGGTATGACGGCAACCAGGGAATATTTCCCCTTGCTTATTGCGTATGCGACCAAGAGAATGAGGTTAACTGGAAATGGTTCTTACAAGGATTATGAACGTTACTGTATGATAGGGAAAATCCTTACCAACCTCCACATCGACTGGTAATGATTTCAGACGCTGACAAGGGTATCAGGGCAGCAGTCGAGGAATTCTTTCCAGATGCATTCCATTCAAGGTGTGTTCTGCATCTAGTTGAGAATTTCAAAAAGAAGATGAAGGATTTTGGGCACAACACAAATGTCGTTACTACGTTGGGCGATCTGTTACAATCTGCGGCTTATAAGTTCACAATATCTGAATGGGATAATAACATGAAAGAATTGGCAACGATCGATCACAGGGCTTACGTCACTATAATGGAATACTCCCCGGATAGATGGGCAAATGCGCATTTTCCTGGTATAAGGTAAGATAGCTTGGTCCCAACGTTATTTTGTTACAGCACCGTTATAGTTGTTTAGGTTAGAGTTATCCTACAGTTTTCTGTTAAGGTTAGATTTTTATTGTTATGGTTAGAGTTATTCTGCTAGGGTTTTGCTGTTAAGTTTAGGATATTTGTTGTTAAGGTTAGGCCTTTAATGTTTAGTTTATGGTTTTATTGTTAATGTTAGTGTTTTGTTGTTAAGGTATGGCCATGTTACTTCAAACGTTGCTGAGTCCTTCAACAGCTGGATAAGAAAGGCACGATTGTTGCGAATCTTACCTTTGGTTGAGACCATACAGAAGCAAATAATGGAGCACATGCATGAAAGGAGGCTAGTGGGTCAGAAATGGTCTGGATACTTATGCCCGGAAGCGGAGATGGTGCTGAGTGATAATATTCAGCATGGTAGCTGCTTGGCGATTAAACATTCGACGGAAGATATTGTGGAGGTCGAGTCCAATAAAACTTGCCGTGTAGATTTGAAGAATCGGACTTGTTCTTGCAAGTCCTGGGACATCACCTGCATTCTTTGCAAACATGCGTGCGCTGCAATTACATGGATGGGATGAGATATTTATTAATATTGCGATTGGTACATGACTGTTGACGCATTCAGAGCAAGTTATGCACCGATCATCTTTCTCATCCCAGATTACGAGAAGCGCTTTGTACCACCAGAAGAGCGAGTGTTGAAGCCTCCTCTCACCAAAAAAAGACGTGGCAGACCATGCACAAGACGAATAAACAATAGGTCGCTGAACACCCGACCTGTTAAGTACTCTCGATGCAACATGGAGGGTCACAATCGTGCAAGCTGTAACGAGCCTATATAGTTTAGCGTTTTATTGTCATGTTTATGGAATTGTTGTCCTGTATATCATTACAAGTGAGAAGGTCATAGCTTGGCTCTTAAGGTTATTACTTGGTTGTCAAGTTTATCACTTTAATTTTAAAGTTTTGACTTGGTTGTTAAGGTTATTATTTGGTTGTTAAGTTTATCACTTTAATGTTAAAGTTTTGACTTGGTTGTTAAGGTTATTATTTGGTTGTCAAGTTTATCACTTTAATGTTGAAATTTTGACTTGGTTGTTAAGGTTATTACTTGGTTGTCAAATTTATCACTTTAATGTTAAAGTTTTTGATTGGTTGATATGTTTATCGATTGAATGTTAAGTTTACTGTTATAAACCTGTTATCCACCTGCTCTTTGTTATCAGTATCACCGATTGTTAAAATTGTCAAGTATATCGTTAAAATTGTTAAGTTTTATGGCTTGTTGTTAAGGTTATTACTTGGTTTTCAATTTTATCACTTTAATGTTAAAGTTTTGGCTTGGTTGTTAAGGTTATTACTTGGTTGTCAAGTTTATCACTTTGGTTATTATTTGGTTGTCAAGTTTATCACTTTAATGTTAAAGTTTTGACTTGGTTGTTAGGTTATTACTTGGTTGTCAAATTTATCATATAATGTTAAAGTTTTTGATTGGTTGATATGTTTATCGATTGAAAGTTAAGTTTACTGTTATACACCTGTTATCCACCTGCTATTTGTTGTCAGTATCACCGATTGTTAAAATTGTCAAGTATATCGTTAAAATTGTTAAGTTTTATGGCTTGCTGTTAAGGTTATTACTTGGTTTTTAATTTTATCACTTTAATGTTGAAGTTTTGGCTTGGTTGTTAAGGTTATTACTTGGTTGTCAAGTTTATCACTTTAATGTTGAAGTTTTGACTTGGTTGTTAAGGTTATTATTTGGTTGTCAAGTTTATCACTTTAATGTTAAAATTTTGACTTGGTTGTTAGGTTATTACTTGGTTGTCAAATTTATCATATAATGTTGAAGTTTTTGATTGGTTGATATGTTTATCGATTGAATGTTAAGTTTACTGTTATACACCTGTTATCCACCTTCTCTTTGTTGTCAGTATCACCGATTGTTAAAATTGTCAAGTATATCGTTAAAATTGTTAAGTTTTATGGCTTTCTATTAAGGTTATTACTTGGTTTTTAATTTTATCACTTTAATGTTGAAGTTTTGGCTTGGTTGTTAAGGTTATTACTTGGTTGTCAAGTTTATCACTTTAATGTTGAAGTTTTGACTTGGTTGTTAAGGTTATTATTTGGTTGTCAAGTTTATCACTTTAATGTTGAAGTTTTGACTTGGTTGTTAGGTTATTACTTGGTTGTCAAATTTATCATATAATGTTGAAGTTTTTGATTGGTTGATATGTTTATCGATTGAATGTTAAGTTTACTGTTATACACCTGTTATCCACCTTCTCTTTGTTGTCAGTATCACCGATTGTTAAAATTGTCAAGTATATCGTTAAAATTGTTAAGTTTTATGGCTTGGCTGTTAAGTTTTATGGCTTGGCTGTTATCTACCTACTCTTTGTTGTCAGTTTTTCTTGTTTGTTGTTAATGTTACTATTATTCACTTGCAATTAGCTATCAAGGTTACCAAGATATTTTTGATTTGACTGCATTCAATGCATTTTATAGTTCCCAAGGCAATAGAGTAATATCACCATCCCTCGGATTGTTCCAATACAGAACCGAACTATATAACATTTCTCCTCGCCTTTACATCTTCTTTATCTTCCCATCACCGTCATTCTATTTGTCCTCACTATTTTCTCGATCATCCTAAGCTCTCCCCTCTCCAATCTCATAAACCAGAAGATCACGGCTAGCCCTCACACTTATGAAGGCTTCTTCAATATTTCTGGGTTCTGACCATATGATAGCATCAACCTTTTTTGAATATTATTACCTTTATCTATTCCCCCATTGTCATTATCTCTAAGTTCCATCGGATGGGCTTGAATAGCAATGGCCTTCTCCAAAGAGCTTTCCGTTAACTTAACAGGCTGCTGGAAAGCTCTTTGTTGGAAGCCATTTATATTCAAGCACAGTTTATGGAACTTAGAGAATTGACAATGGGGAATAGATAAGGTTATTAGCATTCAGTTGGTTGATGCTATCATACAGTCAGAATCCAAGAAATCTTATACTCGAACGAGCCTATATAGTTTAGTGTTTTATTGTCATGCACATGGATTTATTGTCAAGTATATAGTTACAAATGTTAAGGTCATGGTTTTGATGTTAGGGTTATTATTTGGTTGCTAGGTTTATTGATTGAATGTTATGTTTACTGTTAGGTCTCTTATTGTTATTCACTTGTGCTTGGTTGTCATGGTCACCGGAGTATATTCTCTGCTAATGCATTCAATGTTCCTCCCAGTTCCCAAGGAGGAGAGTTAATATAACCTGGGCTCCTACCCTTCGCCTGTTCAACTACAGGATAGAGCAGATATCCTTTCGGCGCAATCTTTCCTCGTTCTCCCCATCATTTATTCTCTGTTGACCCTCTATCATTTAATCTGAAGCCCGAGCTACCCTCTCCCCAAAACCTACAAGTTCTCCTTTCACCATTAAAACCAGAAGATCAACGCTAGTATTCAGGCCGATGAAGGTCATGGCGACAAGGTTTGCGCACACTGATGAAGATCTTGGGTATCCCTCACGCTGATGAAGACGTTATCCCCTTATGTGTTTGCTCTTAGTTCCATTAGCTGTGGGTGAATGCATGTGGCTCTTTTCAATGAGCTTGTACAATAACAAGATAGTTAAGATTGATAGGTGCATGGAATACAATCAATTCAGATGGGTCATGCGTGAATCACATGGGAAGGCATGCGAATGCTGGTGGAGATAGTCCTCTGGCTTACGTTAACACTGTATAGCTATACAAAGTCAACGTAAGCCAGAAGACTATCTCTACCAGCATTTGCATGCCTTCCTAGGTGATTCAAGCATTGATCCAGCTGTTATTGTATTCCACGCACCTATGAATCTTAACTATCTTGTTATTGAACAGGTTCATTGAAGGGAGCCAGTTATATTCACCCACGGTTATGGAATTTAGAGTAGAGACAATGGTAATACATGCAGTTGTCATCGTGTTGTAGAGCTTATTTGTTGAGTTTACAGGGTTGTTGATAGGCTTATTTGTTTGTTTTAAGGTTGTAGCATGATTGTAAAGGAAATTATTTTTTGATACAGGTTATTTTGTTAAAGTTTAACGATTTATCAAAAAATATTATGGACTCGATGTCACCTTTATTGATTGTTTTGTTAAGGTTTACGTGTTTATTGTGAAGTTTGGCGTTGTATTTACAATCTTATATATTAGTTGCTAAGGTTAGCGCTCTGTTACCAAGCTTATGGGATGGTTGCTAAGGTTAGCACCTAGTTCTTGCGTTTAGCTCTGTTGTTGGCTTATTTATTGGTTGTTAAGGTTGTAGCAGTCCTCATTATTTTGTTGAACTTAGGGAATTGTTGAGAAGATCACGGGGTTGTTGATAAGCTTATCTTTTCTTTGTTAAGATCACGGCATGGCTGTTAAGCTTATTTTTTTATTGTTAAGCTTATTGTTTTGTTGAACTTAGGGAATTATTGAGAAGATTACGGGGTTGTTGATAAGCTTCTTTATTGAGAAGATCACGTGGCATGATACATTGTTGTATTGTTGAGCTTATGGTTTTGTTGTTAAGATCATGGATTGGCTGTCAAGGTTATGTGCTGATTGTCAAGCTTATGGATTGGTTGTTAAGGTTAGCGAGATCATGGATTGGCTGTCAAGGTTATGTGCTGATTGTCAAGCTTATGGATTGGTTGTTAAGGTTAGCGCCTTGTTGTTAAGGTTAGTGCTCTGTTGTCAAGCTTATGTATTGGTTGTTAAAGTTAGCTCTCTGTTGTTAAACTTATGGAATGGTAGCTAACATTAGCTCCTTGTTGTAACGCTTAGCTCTGTTATTAGTCTTATGGGTTAAGAAGATCACGGGGTTGTATTGTTAATCTTATGGTTTTGTTATTAAAGATCATGGATTGGCCCTCTATATGGTTGCTAAGGTTAGAGCCTTGTTGTCAAGCTTATGGATTGGTAGATAAGGTTAGCGCTCTGTTATTAAGCTTATGTATTGGTTGCTAAGGTTAGCGCCCTGTTGTTAAGGTCCCTTACTGTTATTCACTTGCGCTTGGTTGTCACGGTCACCGGGGTATATTCTCTGCTACTACATTCAATGTTCCTCCTAGTTCCCAAGGAGGAGAGTTAATACAACCTGGGCTCCTACCTATCCCCACATTTCACGTGGAAACATCACCATCCCTTCGTCTGTTCAGCTACAGGATAGCGCAGGTATCCTTTTCGGCGCAATCTTTCCTCGATCTCCCCTACCATTTATTCTCTGTTGACCCTCTATATTTAATCTGAATAAAAATCTACCCTCTCCCCAAAACCTAGAAGTTCTCCTTTCGCCATTAAAACCAGAAGATCAACTCTAGTCCTCACGCCGATGAAGGTCATGGCGACGAGGTTTGCGCACACTGATGAAGATCTTGGGTATCCCTCACGCTGATGAAGACGTTATCCTCTTATGTGTTTGCTCTTAGTTCCATTAGCGCACTGTGAATGTATGTGGCTTTCTCCAAAGAGTTTGTACATTAACACCCAGTTATGATTGATAGGTACGTGGAATACAATCAATTCAGATGGGTCATGTGTGAATCACATGGGAAGGCATGCGAATGCTGGTGGAGATAGTCCTCTGGCTTACATTAACGCTGTATAGCTATACAAAGTAAACGTAAGCCAGAAGACTATCTCCACCAGCATTCGCATGCCTTCCTAGGTGATTCACACATTGATCCATCAGAATTGATTGTATTCCACACACCTATGAATCTTAACTATCTTATTATTGAACAAGCTCATTGAAGGAAGCCAGTTATATTCACCCACGGTTATGGAATTTAGAGTAAAGACAATGGTAATACATGCAGTTGTCATCGTGTTGTAGAGCTTATTTGTTGAGTTTATGGGGTTGTTGATAGGCTTATTTGTTTGTTTTAAGGTTGTAGCATGATTGTAAAGGAAATTATTTTTTGATACAGGTTGTTTTGTTAAAGTTTAATGATTTATCAAAAAATATTATGGACTCGCTGTCACCTTTATTGATTGTTTTGTTAAGGTTTACGTGTTTATTGTGAAGTTTGGCGTTGTATTTACAAGCGTATATATTAGTTGCTAAGGTTAGCGCTCTGTTGCCAAGTTTATGGGATGGTTGCTAAGGACGACCCCTTGTTGTTGCATTTAGCTCTGTTGTTAGGCTTATTTATTGGTTGTTAAGGTTGTAACAGTCCTCATTGTTTTGTTGAACTTAGGGAATTGTTGAGAAGATCACGGGGTTGTTGATAAGCTTATTTGTTATTAAGAATGACGGTAAAGAAAGACGTGGCTGATACAAGGTTGTCAAATATAAAGTTTAGTGTTTTGTTGTTAAGATCACTGCGTGGCTGTTAAGCTTGTTTTTTTTTGTTAGGGTTGTAAGCAAGATTGTAAAGAAGGACGTGGCATGATACATTGTTGTATTGTTGAGCTTATGGTTTTGTTGTTAAGATCATGGATTGGCTGTCAAGGTTATGTGCTGATTGTCAAGCTTATGGATTGGTTGTTAAGGTTAGCGTCCTGTTGTTAAGCTTATGGATTGGTTTATAAAATTAGTGCTCTGTTGTCAAGCTTATATATTGGTTGCGAAGGTTAGCTCTCTGTTGTCAAACTTATGGACTTGCTGGCTAACATTAGATCCTTGTTGTAACGTTTGGCTCTGTTGTTAGGCTTATTAGTTGAGAAGATCACGGGGTTGTATTGTTGAAGTTTTGGCTTGGTTGTTAAGATCATAGACTGGTTGTCAAGGTTATGTACTGGTTGTCAAGCTTATGTATTAGAAACTAAGGTTAACGCCCTGTTGTTAAGGTTAGCTCCCTGTTGACAAGCTTATGTATTGGTTGTTAAGGTTAGCTCTCTATTTCAAACCTATGGAATGGTAGCTAACATTAGCCCCCTGTTGCAATGATTAGCTCTGTTGTTAGGCTTATTTGTCTGATGCTAAGGTTATAGCAGTCCTCATTGCGTCCAAAGAGCATAAGGAATTGTTAAGAATATCACGGGGTTGTTGATAAGCTAATTTTTTGTTTGTTAAGGTTGTAGCATGACTGTAAAGAAGGATGTGGCATGATACAAGGTTCCTATGTTGAGCTTATGGTTTTGTTGTTAAGATCATGGTCTGGTTGTCAAGGTTATTCACTGGTTGTCAAGGTTATGGATTGGTTGCTAATGTTAGCGCTCTGTTGTTAATCTTATGGATTGGTTGCTAAGGTTAGCGTCCTGTTGTTAAGCTTATGGATTGGTTTATAAAGTTAGCGCTCTGTTGTCAAGCTTATGTATTGGTTGCGAAGGTTAGCTCTCTGTTGTCAAACTTATGGACTTGCTGGCTAACATTAGATCCTTGTTGTAACGTTTGGCTCTGTTGTTAGGCTTATTAGTTGAGAAGATCACGGGGTTGTATTATTGAAGTTTTGGCTTGGTTGTTAAGAGCGAATGCTAGTTGTCAAGGTTATGTGTTGGTTGTCAAGCTTATGTATTGGAAACTAAGGTTAACGCCCTGTTGTTAAGGTTAGCTCCCTGTTGTCAAGCTTATGTATTGGTTGTTAAGGTTAGCTCTTTGTTGTCAAACCTATGAAATGGTAGCTAACATTAGCCCCATGTTGCAACGTTTAGTTCTGTTGTTAGGCTTATTTGTTTGCTGCTAAGGTTATAGCAGTCCTCATTGCGTCCAAAGAGCATAGGGAATCGTTGAGAATATCACAGGGTTGTTGATAAGCTAATTTTTTATTTGTTAAGGTTGTAGCATGACTGTAAAGAAGGACGTGGCATGATACAAGGTTCCTATGTTGAGCTTATGGTTTTGTTGTTAAGATCATTGTCTGGTTGTCAAGGTTATTCACTGGTTGTCAAGGTTATGGATTGGTTGCTAAGGTTAGCGCTCTGTTGTCAAGCTTATGGATTGTTTGCTAAGGTTAGCACTCTCTTGTCAAGTTTAGCCTTTTAGTTGCCAAGGTGATCAAGAGAAAAAGTTAGTGGGTGTCTCTCTGCACTAAATGCATTCCATGACAGATTATGTTCCCAAGACGGGCAGTATTATCATGTCTCCTCGCTATTCTCTGCCACCACGCGGCAATAAACCCTCATCCCTTCGTCTGTATCCATGACAAGACCATTCGACGCAGCCATCAATCTTCTCATCACCGCCATTCTCTCCCCATCCCAGCCTCATTATCAACTACACGACCTTCGTTTCGAAACCAGAAGGATCATGTCTCACAATGGTAGCGCGTGTATACATTGCTATGGTTTGGGGCATATCTCCTGGGATTGTCCTCATGGTGTGACGTCCCTGGGTTCACACAAGGCTGCAGTCCAAGGTGAAACCAAGAATGTCAAACCTGCCATGCACCACACCGTGCAATAACATGTTTCACCATCACAATTAACATCTATCTAGTAGAATCAATAACAGGTGTAGGTACAAAAGCAAGTAAAAGATGATACACGAAGGGCTGATGAAATGATAGTGATCAAATAAATATCTCATCATCCAACAAATGGAAATACATAGTCAATGTCTGAATAAATAAACTGGAGTAGTCACAAGTCTTAAATACAAATATCTAACAATAATAAATAAGGAACTCCGCCTTTACAAATTCTAGAATAATACCCTCAAATGTCTAACCACACTACAGTAGAGCCCAAAGAAAATAATACATAGCTAGAAAGTAAAGCTGAACACTAAAGTGGTCCGCTATCAACCTGCGACTCTCCGTGCTCCACGCTCGTGACCTGAAAGGGGGAGGGACAACGAGCGTCAAAGCGCTAGCGAGTAACATCACAACCAACCCCAAGGGAAAAGGGCTCGTTGTTGGACCCTAGAGGGGGGTGATTAGGGTCAAGAGGCTCTAATATGCAATAAAAATCAAATGCAAGCAAACCACAAAATAGTAAACCAATTAAAGTAAGAGAGATAGGGTTATGAGTTCGTTATCCTTGACGCGCGATGTGTTAATGAGGTTCGGCCCTCTGGCCTACGTCCCCACTCCCCACTCTCGAGGAGAAATCCACTACACACCCGGTTTGGAAGCCGGAACTTCGTCTACACAACGATCCCACACGGTCACTCTCACTACACAGTTTGATCTCAACAGATCACACTCCCTCACAGTTGATATACACAAGATCTCACTCACACAGCAGAAGAAAAGATGCAAGAACCTCTCTTTACACAGCCCCTATAGCAAAGAGAAGGTTTTACTGAAGCTGGAAAGTGAATCACACTTAAAACAGAGAGAAAACAGGCTTTGAAAATTTTTCTCAGGAAACAGAAAGCTCTCTCTGGTTTTTGCAAACGTTAGGGCTGAAGGAAGAAGAAGAAGTCTGGGGGGTTTTTATAGAAGAGATTAAATCATTTAAAAACAAAACCCAATCTTCCCATTTAGGAAGATAATCTTCTTTTCAGATTGTTAGCTCAGACTGTGCCAAACACTATTAAGTGAAAGCACAACAAACGAGGCAAAACGACCGTTTTAAAAAAGTGCGGTTGACTGAAGGAAATTTCGGTCGTCCGAAATAAACATTCGGTCGACCAAAAAACTTAGTCGGTCGACCGACCGAAAAATTCGGTCGACCGCGAACTGCTTCGAAAACTTGGAAAACAAACAGAACCATCGTCGATCGACCGGCACGGTCGACCGATTTGAAAATTGAGATTTCGGTCGACCGTACCGGTCGACCGACGACCTCTCTAGAAAATTCTGAGGAATGGTCATGGGAGCGGTCGACCGGACCGGTCGACCGAAGAAGGCTAATATCCTCATATTGAAAGCAATACTTGAGCTTTGATATAGCTTGAATCGGATGAAGCTTTTGATCAAATTTGTCGTTCTTGAAATAACGTTGCTTCATCTCTTGGCCTCCTCCTCCTTTGGATATCTTCGTTGTAGCGTATATTCCATCCATCCTCCGTTTATGGCACTAACGAGCTTGATAAATGAATTTACTACATTTGCACTCAATAAGCCATTAGTACCGATAATGGTGGTTGTAAAACATCATCAAAACATAAGGGCTAACAATCTCCCCCTTTTTGATGATGGCAACCAACCATTATATAAGAGCAAAAATAAAATAGCTTATAGATAGGTGCTACCCCTATCTATGAGCTCCCCCTAAGTATGTGCAATAAAAGAGGCTATCTATGAGCTCCCCCTAAGTATGTGCAACAAAAGAGGAGATTTCTCTCCCCCTTTGTCACCATCAAAAAATGGGGTAAAGAGAAATACAAAATGCAAAATGCAGCTAAACAAGCAAGCAATGTAGAACGTTCACATAGTGCATAATCCCAAACCATTTCTTATGCGACAAAAATCATCCTCTCCAAGAGGCTTAGTAAATATATCCGCTAGTTGAGATTTAGTGTCAACAAATACTAGGGATACATCTTGTCTCTCTACATGATCGCGTAAGAAATGATAGCGTACATCAATATGTTTAGTTCTAGAATGCAAAACCGAATTTTTAGAAATATTTATAGCACTTGTGTTATCACAAAAGATTTTAATATTTTAAAAATTCAAATCATAGTCAACTAAACTTTGTTTCATCCATAAGACTTGAGCACAACATAAGCCGGTGGCAATGTATTCCGCTTTCGTAGTGGACAATGCAACACAATTTTGTTTCTTGGAAGCCCAAGAAACAAGAAGAGAGGATATAACCCGTCAATTCTAATTCTTCAATCTTTGATCTTAATGGCTTAATTCTCGAAATCGAATCTCTAGCAATTCATCTTAAAGCAAGAGAGGTGTTATGTTTTCTAGCTTATATTCACAAGAGGCATGCAATTTTTAAAAGAAGAGTATTCTTTAGAACATTCTTTTAAATTGCAAAAGTTTCAACTCTTCTTAATAAGCCTAGCGATGTCCTACATTGCATAGTAGAAAGATTCACTTTCGGCCTCGATATTACTCATGTTCATCTTTGGCCATGAAACAAAGCGATTTGGGTCATGAAGAGCAAATTTGGCTCCATTCTTCATCACTCTCCCGAGTCACTTGTTCGGATTTCTCCCAGTCGGCTATGTACATAGGCTTCTCTTCTTGTACTTCATGTACTTTTCTTTGAGCTGGGGCATCCTTTAGCGATGTACCCGGTTCATTGCATCATAACATTTACCTACAACGAGAGGAAAAACTTGTTGTTAGATCGGGGGTTAAATTTTTTGTCATCTTTTGAGTCTAGAGATTCTCTAGAGGAGATGAGGCCACTTCTCTAGAAAATCGATTCACTCTCTAGATGACGAAGATGAGTTGTCACTGAGCTTCTTTGAGACTATGGTCTTCAACTTTGGTGACGGCTCCTCAACTTCTCGTTGATGGGCACTTCCTCCTCTCCTTCCCCTTGAGCTTCTTCTCCTGCACTTTGAGCTTCTCGATAAGCTATCAAGAGCTGAAGGTAGTGAGGTCATTGAGTTCCTCAATGCGCCGTAGCTTGGCTCCCATGCCTGGAGTCCAAGGAAGCGGAGAGTACTTTGTAGTTCATCTCGTTGAATGGATAAATTGGCTTACTTAGACCCATGTAATTCATTGATGATCTTAGAAAAACGAGAGAAACATAAGCAATCAATGATTCTTAGGAACATTATTAAATAGCTGCAATGAATCATGGGCATAGAGTCCACGGTAAATCTTAGATCCGCTCTAAGCTTGGGGTGTTCCTGTCATTGTGTGACACATACATTTTTGCCAAATATTGTTCATTATCGTTGCACACGGGAGACGCCTATTGTATTCATTGGGGAAAGAGCGCAACTAATTAAGGCGTTCATGGCCTAGCATTGAGATGGAAAGGGTGCCTTTCATCATCGACAATGTTTCACTTTGGAACTTCTCTACATATTTCTTTTCTAATTGAAATAGTTTGAAATTTTTAAAACTAGCAAATGCCAAAAACATCCTAATAGATTCCAACCTTGCAACCGGTGCAAAGGTTTCATCATAGTCTATGCCCTCCTCTTGATTGTATCCTTGGGCAACCAAACGTGCTTTATTTCTAGTTACAATGCCATGTTCATCAAGTTTGTTTCTAAAAACCCATTTTGTACCAATAACACTAGCATTGTTAGGTCTAGGAACTAACTTCCAAACTTCATTTCTTTGAAAATTGTTTAATTCTTCATGCATAGCCAAAACCCAAAACTCATCATTTAAAGCATCATTAACCTTTTTAGGTTCTAGTTGAGATAGAAATGCAACATTACCACATTCACTCAAGGCTTTTGAGCGAGTTATAACTCCTTTTGAAGGGCTCCCAATGATTTGTTCCTTTGGGTGGTTTGATGTGAATTTCCAAGCTTTAGGTTGTTCAACTTGATCTTGAGCATTTGTGCAATCTACATCCTTTTGAGCTTCTATAGAGGGAGTGTCATTGATTTGCAACAAGTCCAATCCTCCCTCAATATCATCATCATCATCCTTCCTAGGCAAAACAACTTGAGAGCCAACATTAGTCTCATCAAAAGTAACGTTTATAGACTCTTCAACAACGAGGCTTCGTTTATTGAAGACCCTATAAGCCTTACTTCGAGGTGCATAACCCAAGAAAATACCAACATCAATTTTGGAATCAAATTTATCATGGTGATCTTTTGTATTTAAAATAAAACATTTGCAACCAAAGACACGAAAATAGCCAATGAAAGGAGTTTTTCCAAAATAAAGTTCATAAGGGGTTTTCTTAAGCTTTGGTCTAATCAAAACACGATTTAAAACATGGCAAGCCGTGTTGACGGCTTCCGCCCAAAAATATTTTGGCAAATCAAAAGAATTAAGCATAGTGCGTGCCATCTCTTGTATGGTGCGATTTTTCCGTTCAACAACACCATTTTGTTGTGGTGTTCTAGGAGCGGAAAACATATGAGTTATACCATGATGAGCACAAAAATCATAGAAAAATTCATTTTGAAATTCACCACCATGATCACTTCTTATTTTAACAACTTTCAAATCTTTTTCATTTTCAATTCTTTTAACATGATTAGCAAATTCTTCAAAACAATCATTTTTCTTTGCAAGAAATATTGTCCATGTAAAACGAGAAAAATCATCAATAATCACAAAAACATAGTGTTTGCCTCCAAGAGAGGTAACACGCATAGGACCAAATAAATCAAGATGAAGTAATTGCAAGGGTTTAGAAGTCGATACCTCATGGATGGATTTGAAAGAAGATTTTGTTTGTTTACCTTTGGCACAATCCTCACAAATTGTATCTTTTATGAAGTGCAAGCTAGGTAGCCCTTTCACAAGATTCTTCTTAGACAATTTTGATATTAACTCCATATTTGCATGTCCAAGTCTCTTGTGCCAAATCCAAGGATTTTCATCAATTGCCGCAAGACACTTTACATCTTGATTCACTAACTCATTCATCTCAAAAATGTAAACATTAGACTTGCGATTTGCAATAAAAACAATTTTTCCATCCATACTAATGATGCATTTATCCGGTTTAAAAGAAATATCAAAACCTTTATCACTTAATTGGCTAATGCTAAGAAGATTATGATTCAAACCACTTACTAAATAAACATCTTCTATTATGGGTGAGGGTTTCTTACCAATAGAACCGATACCAATGATTTTACCTTTCTCACCACCACCGAAGGAGACATTGCCTCCTTCAATCCTTGATAGGGTTGCAAATAACTCTTTGTTGCCCGTCATATGATGTGAGCAACCACTATCAAGGTACCACATCTCCTTACGTCGTTGCCGTGACGTTCCCTACAAAAGAAGAAGATGAAGGTGTAGTAGCTTTAGGTACCCATGTCTTGGGTCCTTGGTGGTTAGTAGTTTTGGTACCTTTGGGTACCCATATCAAACCATAAAAATCTTCATTGTCTTTAATTCTACAATGAGTAGAAATGTGTCCATGTCTCATACAATAGGTGCATACAAAATTTCTTTTGTATGTACGGATGTTGGAACCATGAAACCTATTTCTACCATGATGATTGTAGTTGGCATAAGCATGAGTGGGTCTAGTTCTACAACCCTCAATTTCTAATTTTTCAATCTTTGATCTTAGTTGCTTATTCTCGAAATCGAGATCTCCTAGCAATTCATCTTTTAGAGCAAGAGAGGTTGTTAGTTGTTCTAGCTTAATATCACAAGAGGCATGCAATTTTTTAAAAGAAGAGTATTCTTTAGACATTCTTTTAAATTCAAAGTTCAACTCTTCTAAAGCCATAGCTATGTCACATTGCATATAGAAAGATTCACTTTCGGCCTCGGATATTACCTCATGTTCATTTGCCATGAAACAAACATTTGGGTCATGAAGAGCAAGTTTGGCTCCTTCTTCATCACTATCCGAGTCACTTGGTTCGGATTCTTCCCATCCGGCATACATAGCCTTCTTCTTCTTGTACTTCATGTACTTTTCTTTGAGCTTGGGGCAATCCTTAGCGATGTGACCCGGTTCATTGCACTCAAAACATTTACCTACACGAGAGGAAAACTTGTTGTTAGATCGAGGGTTAAATTTTTTGTTCATTTTTATAAGTCTAGAGATTCTTCTAGAGAGATGAGCCACTTCTCTAGAAAAATCGACTTCACTTTCCGACGATGAAGATGAGTTGTCACTAGCTCCTTTGAGAGCTATGGTCTTCAACTTTGGTGACGGCTCCTCAACTTCTCGTGATGGCACTTCCTCCTTCTCCTTCCCCTTGAGCTTCTTCTCATGCACTTTGAGCTTTCCGATAAGGCTATCAAGAGCTAAGGTAGTGAGGTCATGAGCTTCCTCAATGGCCGTAGCCTTGGGCTCCCATGCCGGAGTCAAGGAGCGAAGTATCTTGTAGTTCATCTCTTGAATGGATAATTGCTTATCTAGACCATGTAATTCATTGATGATATTAGTAAAACGAGAAAACATAGCATCAATGGATTCATTAGGAAGCATTTTAAATAGCTCATAATCATGCATGAGTCCACTAATCTTAGATTCCTTAACTTGGGGTGTTCCTTCATGTGGGAATTTCCTAGAATTGGCATGTTCGCACTATACTCTTGCGATCGTATCCTTACATCCGCAAAGTCGGCATCACAAAACCATAATAAATCAAAAGAGGTGCCTTCTTTGGATAGAAAATAAAGCCAAGGTTAAAAGTTCCATTAACATACTTAATGATCTTTTAACGACGCAATAAATGAGATGCTTTTGAGATGCTCTGGAAAACAGTGCACATGCAGCACACCACTGAAACATGAGTCGGGTCTACCTAGCGTGGAGAATAAAGAAGAGTATCCTAATATATCATCTGATATAGTTTTTGGTCTACATTCCTATAAGCCCTAGGATGTCAAGATCAATGCAACGAAGGTAAATTCTCATCCTAGCCTTCCAATAAGCAAGATTGGTCCCGGTGAAGAGTGGTGGTCTAATGGTTGATTGTCCTTCTAACATATGCATATTCAAAGAGGCCTCCATTAGATCTTTTCTCTAAGGTTGTTAAACCAAAAACTGATATAGAGACCAAGCTCTGATACCAATTGTTGGACCCTAGAGGGAGGGGGGGTGATTAGGGTCAAGAGGCTCTAATATGCAATAAAAATCAAATGCAAGCAAACCACAAAACAGTAAAGCAATTAAAGTAAGAGAGATAGGGTTAGGAGTTCGTTATCCTTGACGCGTGATGTGTTAACGAGGTTCGGCCCTCTGGCCTACGTCCCCGCTCCCCACTCTTGAGGAGAAATCCACTACACACCCGGTTTGGAAGCCGGAACTTCGTCTACACAGCGATCCCACGCGATCTCTCTCACTACACAGTTTGATCTCAACAGATCATACTCCCTCACAGTTGATCTACACAAGATCTCACTCACACAGCAGAAGAAAAGATGCAAGAACTTCTCTTTACACAGCCCCTATAGCAAAGAGAAGGTTTTACTAAAGCTGGGAAGTGAATCACACTTAAAACAGAGAGAAAACAGGCTTTGAAAATTTTTCTCAGGAAACAGAAAGCTCTCTCTGGTTTTTGCAAACGTTAGGGCTGAAGGAAGAAGAAGAAGTCTGGGGGGGTTTTTATAGAAGAGATTAAATCATTTAAAAACAAAACCCAATCTTCCCATTTAGGAAGATAATCTTCTTTTTAGATTGTTAGCTCAGACTGTGCCAAATACTATTAAGTGAAAGCACAACAAACGAGGCAAAACGACCGTTTTAAAAAAGTCGCGGTTGACTGAAGGAATTTTCGGTCGTCCGAAATAAACCTTCGGTCGACCGAAAAACTTAGTCGGTCGACCGACCGAAAAATTCGGTCGACCGCGAACTGCTTCGAAAACTTGGAAAACAAACAGAACCATCGTCGATCGACCGGCACGGTCGACCGATTTGAAAATTGAGATTTCGGTCGACCGTACCGGTCGACCGACGACCTCTCTGGAAAATAAATAGTATTTTGTGAAAAACGCTTAAAAACACAAGTATGAAAACGTGTGTGTGATTCCCAATAGCTTCAAGTAAACTCAGTAACTCTTTGCCTACATTCTAGCACTAGAGAGAAAAACCAAAGAAAGCTAATATCCTCATATAGAGAGCAATATTTGAGCTTTGATATAGCTTGAATCGGATGAAGCTTTTATTCGAATTTGTCGTTCTTGAAATAACGTTGCTTCATCTCTTGGCCTCCTCCTCCTTTGGATATCTTCGTTGTAGCGTATATTCCATCCATCCTCCATTTATGGCACTAACGAGCTTGACAAATGAATTTACTACATTTATACTCAATAAGCCATTAGTACCGATAATGGTGGTTGTAAAACATCATCAAAACATAAGGGCTAACACTCGTTGTATATGAAAGTACAGATAATATATAATAGATCTAAAAAATCATTGATCTTACAAAAGAGGGTTTTAGTATTTAGAAATTCACAACACAAGAATAGGTACGTCGAGCGAAATAATCCAAACAAGGAAACCCTCATGTATATACCTTATATCTCAAATTTGTAAATCTCTAAATGCCAAACCCAAAGTCTATTACATAAATGAATAAATTAAAAGAAAACAAAACACATTTCTACTTCCAAACATAGCGTCATGTCAAACTCACATGAGTGATATGTCAGAAAATGATTAAGTGTCCAAAACATAGACTATATAAATTAAACGTCCAACCCATAGACTGCATGAAGTAAACGACCAACTTATGGACTAAATATAACCGTTGTCCAACGCATGGACCGGATGTGACCGTTGTCCAACGCATGGACCGGATGTGACCGTTGTCCAACGCATGGACCGGATGGTAATGCATATCCAGCACGAGGATTAAATAGCAATGCATGTCCAACACGAGGACTAAGTGGGAAGGGTGTCCAACACGAGGACAAAAAGGTAATGCTCGTCCAACACGAGGACTGAGTTAAATGCATTTTTTCCCGATACCTGGACCAAATAGCAATTATCGAGGAGATATGTGAAAAGATATTTTCACACGCTTCTCAGCATGTGATTCTAAATTTGGTACTCTCAAGTCATCTATCATGCACAGATATATGGTAAAAACCCAGAACTAGTATTTGATAATCGAAGTAAAACCCTCGAACACATGAAACAAAACAACAAATTTAACAGGGCACAAAACTGGGTGGCGGTCGACCGACCCGGTCGACCGCATACGGATACAAACCTCACTGTTCAGCAGAGACATTCACGGTCGACCGCGTCGGTCGACCGACAAGACATCGCGGTCGACCGCTGCGGTCGATAAAAGAAAACTGAAATTTTACATCTTTAGAGATCATTACCAAGATTCCAACATATTTAAACATGATTTGCATATTATTAAACAATAAAGATCAAGGTTTTCCTCCTTTTAAGACATATTCAGATTTAGATCTCTTAAACAAAATTCATTGGTGAGCTTTTAAAATAAGGAACACCTGAAACCCATGTTATATGCCATAATGAACTATTAGCTATTCAAAATACGAGTTTGGCCCAAATAAACCAATTAAAAACTCAAGTTTTGACATGAAAGCAAAAGGGGGTGGAGTTGGGCGAGAAGTTACTCGCCTCTGGTGAGCAATGACTCGCTGAAACTGAAGGAGGACGCTTTCCTTCGCTGGATCCCACCAAGAGCTGCTGCAAAATCCTCAAGAATTTCTCCCAAATCACCAACAAAGAGGATTAGGGTTTTAGGGAAGAGAGTGGGCTAGGGTTTTGATTTCAGAACTCCCAAGGGGCTCTCTCGGGTATATTAGCATATATACCAACTCACAAACCCGACCCGAAACCCAAAAGACCAAAACAAAAACCCGAACCTGAGAAACTTCCTGCCCGCTGATCGGTCGACCGCACCGGTCGACCGCGTCGGTCGACCGCTCAGCACAAAAATGCCTTCTGTTAGGCATTTTACATGCTGGCCTTATCACTCGATATCTCTCACTTATATACACCTGTTGGGTTCCCAAACACTGATAAATATATACATCTTATATATATGGTTATTCATCATAAGAGAATTATTCACTATTAATAATTCACATATATTCATTTATAAAAATTTTGGGGTTTTACATTCTTCCCCCCTTAAAAGAATTTCGTCCTCAAAATTCGGAAATCATACTCATCTCGAAATATGAATTTCTAGATGAACATATAGAATATTTATACTTAACGATCTAGAATGATAACATTCTCGCTCAAATTCTAATCTAGTGGAACTAGTACATCGGGTGAAAAATCCAAACAAGGAACCCCCCATATATATACCATGTGTCCAAAAAGATTAAAATTAAGCGAAAATATCTTCATTCTAGTGTTAAATATAAACATAACCAAGAATATAACATAAAGTAACATATATAACATAATAAGAATTAATTTACCTGCTCAACCAAGTGTGGGTAGTCGCGACGCATGTCCTCCTCGCGCTCCCAAGAAATCTCCCCAACGCCTCCCCGGTTCCACTGAACTTTCACTAAGGAAATCACCTTGTTCCTGAGTCTCTTGTCCTCTCTAGCAAGAATACGAACCAGAATCTCGACAGTAGTCAAATCCTCCTGAAGCTCAATCTCTGGTGCATCCAATATTCGCTGCTGCTCCTCATCATGCAAGTGTTTCTTGAGCATAGAAATATGAAACACATTGTGTACACTAGACATCGATCCTGGAAGATCTAGTCTGTATGACACATCTCCAATGCGCTCTAAAATCTGAAATGGTCCAATGTATCTCGGCGCAAGCTTTCCCCGTCGCCCAAATCGTTGTACGCCCTTCATGGGCGATACCTTCAGCATGACTGAATCTCCAACCTGAAACTCCAAGGGTCTTCGTCTCTTATCGGCATAGCTCTTCTGTCGACTCTGAGCTGCTAGAATCCGCTCCCTGATCAATGCCACATTTTCGGTAGTCTGCCTCACCAGCTTCGGTCCAAGCATCAAACTATCCTCCGGCTCTGCCCAACATATTGGTGATCTACAAGGTCTCCTGTATAATGCCTCATACGGAGCCATACCGATCGTCGCTTGATAACTGTTGTTATAAGCGAACTCTATCAATGGAATGTGATCCTCTCAACTACCTTGGAAGTCAATGACACATGCCCGCAACATGTCCTCCAACACCTGATTCACCCTCTCTGTCTGGCCATCTGTCTGGGGGTGGAATACACTGCTATAGGATAGCCTGCTGCCAAATGAGTCCTGAAAACTTCTCCAAAAATGTGAAGTGAAAACGATGCTCTGCCTTCATCTGCTGACAGGTAAAACATCTAGCCACATAGTCTGCAATCTCTCTCCGCATACCACTCCACCAGAAACGCCTCTTCAGGTCTTTGTACATCTTGGTAGTCCCTGGATGTACTGTGTACCGAGTACGGTGCGCCTCATCAAACAAATCCTTCTTCAGCTCTGCACTGGCTGGCATAACCAATCTACCCTTCATCCGTAATCCTCCATCTGTTCCAATGGTCCAGTCCGCCTTAGGCTCTTTGGAAATCTCCCCCTTACGGGTTTGAATCCAAGAGTCCTCCAACTGAGCTCTGACAACCCTGTCACTCCAAGATGGCTGCACTGACATAGCTCCCAAGAATGCACTGGTTCCTCCAATCTCGGGCCTAATATCAACTGGCTAAGAGTGATAAGATCTCTGTACAAGGAACACCTCAAAGCCGCAACCCGATGCCGACGCTTCCTACTCAAAGCATCTGCTACGACGTTCGCCTTCCCTGGATGATACTGAATCGCGAACTCGTAGTCCTTGATAAACTCAATCCACCTCCTCTGCCTCTGATTGAGTTCCTTTTGAGAAAAGAGGTACTTTAGACTCTGATGGTCTGTGAATAGCTCAAACTGCACTCCATACAAGTAGTGCCTCCATGACTTCAGTGCAAACACCACTGCTGCTAACTCCAAGTCATGAGTGGGGTAGTTCTGCTCATGCACCCTCAACTGCCGTGAGATGTAGGCTACTACCCTCTGAGTCTGCATCAGTACGCCTCCTAAGCCTACCAATGACGCATCTGTATACACAACGAATGTCCTATCGCTGCTCGGAATGGTCAGAACTGGCACTGTAGTCAGCTTAGCCTTCAAAATATCAAAGGCCTCCTGGCACTCCATGCTCCATATGAAGTGTACACCCTTCTTCGTAAGGCGTGTAATCGGCGTCGCAATCTTCGAGAAGTCCTGAATGAACTTCCTGTAATATCCAGCTAAACCCAAAAAGCTGCGAATCTCTGACACCGTCTTCGGTGGCTCCCAATCAAGAACCGCCGTGACCTTGGCCGGATCCACCGCTATACCCTTTCGACTAATAATATGGCCAAGAAATCTGACTTCTGAAAGCCAAAACTCACACTTGCTAAACTTGGCATACAACTGGTGCTCCTGAAGGGTCCTCAACGCTATCCGTAGATGCTCCTCATGATCTGCCTCCGAGCTCGAGTAAATGAGAATATCGTCGATGAACACGATTACAAACTGATCTAAGAAGGGACGGAAAACCCAGTTCATCAAATCCATGAATATCGCGGGTGCATTGGTCGACCCAAATGGCATGACCAGGAACTCAAAGGATCCATATCGAGTAAGAAAGGCGGTCTTGGGAATATCAATCTCCCTAGCCCACAACTGATGATAGCCAGAATAAAGATCAATCTTCGAGAAATACTGCGCTCCCTACAACTGGTCAAACAAGTCATCAATCCTAGGTAGTGGGTACCTATTCCGGATAGTGACCTTATTCAACTCCCTATAATCTATACATAATCTCATACTACCATCATTCTTCTTCACGAAGAGGACCGGCGCGCCCCACGGAGAATAACTCTGACGAATGAAACCCTGAGCGAATAACTCGTCCAACTGGGTCTGAAGCTCCCACGTCTCAGCTGGTGCCATACGATAGGGTGCGCGGGATATCGGGGCTGTGCCTGGCTGCAACTCAATACAAAACTCTACCCCTCTCACCAGAGGTAATCCAGGTATGTCCTGAAAGACATCCTAATACTCTGAGACAACTCTAGTCTCCAATATCTCAGCACCCTGATCCCGTCGCATCACCTCCTCAATGTACGCCAGAAATGACTCTGCAAGTCGGTTGCCCTGAAAGGCGGCTACAATCATCTCGGACATGTCGGACGCTCACAATTTGACTGTCTTCGCAAGGCAGTCAATGCTAACATGGTAGGAAGACAACCAATCCATATCAAGGATGACATCGAACTCGGACATATGCACACTATCAAATCGACTATGAACTCCGACTCATCTAAACTGATGGTACACCTCCTACAAACGCTCTCCAGAAGCGATAACTCTCCTAAAGGGGTGGAAACAAATAAAGGGGTGTCTAGTGACTGAGCTACAAGCTGGAGTCTAACCATAAATGCATGTGATATGAAGGAATGCGAAGTTCCCGAATCGAAAAGAATACGGGCGGGAAAGGAATTTACAAGGAACATACCCTCCAAAATTGCTCCATGATCGCGTGGAATAACCGCATAAACCCTGCCCGTGGTTGAAGACTGCTCTGCTGCTGGAGCTGGAGAAAATGGGACAATCCGCCCCTGAGGAAACTTCTGAACTGCTCGAACTTGCCCCTCAGTCTTCTGCTGCTGCTGAATTGGACCATTTCCCTTCTGAGTCCTTGTTAGTGCACTGCGGCATTCTAATGCCTTGTGTCCGACCTTGCGACAGTTAAAACAAGTTCCCCGGAACTTGTGCTGCTGTCGAGCTCTCTGATCCTGTTGAGATCCCTTCTTAAGAGGGCCCTGCTGATGCTGTTGAGGTCCAGTCAAGGGTCTCTTGTTCTTACCCTTGTCTCCGACGTGCACTCTCTTAGTGCTCCCTTCCTTGTCCCTCTGAAACTTAGCTGTCCCTTTTTTTTGAGAAATGGCGGTTTCAGCTACTGGTGGTGGTGGTGTAATGTGATTCGTCACAAGCTCCTCGATTGCTGCTATCCTAGCGACTAGGGGAGCCATAAGATCTACTAGGTACTGGGGAGCCTGCTACGGCTCAGGTGGTGTCTGATGTGGCTCGGGTGGAGTTTACTGTAGTTCAGCCTGTCCAAATCTCCGAGTACGTGACATGTCATATTCTAACATCTCTGTTCAAAAGAAAATAAGAGTTTAGGAATCAAAATAAACCTCTATAAATAGCGTATCACAATACAAATTTCACATGTATAGTATTCACACAAATACTTTGAATTTTTCACCATATAGTTGTCATAAAAAAAAAGTTTCTCAAATTTTGAGATATACGCCTATATCGTCCTCACTCATACTAGGAATTCCTTACGGACTCTATACATGAATCCTAAGAAACTCTATCCTAGCTCCACGACCCGACACAGGATGATCCTAAGGATACGGGAACTAGAGCTCTGATACCAACTGTGACGTCCCTGGGTTCACACAAGACTGCAGTCCAAGGTGAAACCAAGAATGTCAAACCTGCCATGCACCACACCGTACAATAACATGTTTCACCATCACAATTAACATCTATCTAGTAAAATCAAAAACAGGTGTAGGTACAAAAGCAAGTAAAAGATGATACACGAAGGGCTGTTGAAATGATAGTGATCAAATAAATATCTCATCATCCAACAAATGGAAATACATAGTCAATGTCTAAATAAATAAACTGGAGTAGTCACAAGTCTCAAATACAAATATCTGACAATAATAAATAAGGCACTCCGCCTTTACAAATTCTAGAATAATACCCTCAAATGTCTAACCACACTACAGTGGAGTCCAAAGAAAATAATACATAGCTAGAAAGTAAAGCTGAATACTAAAGTGGTCCGCTATCAACCTGCGACTCTCTGTGCTCCTGGTTCATGACCTAAAAGGGGGAGGGACAACGAGCGTCAAAGCGCTAGCGAGTAACATCACAACCAACCCCAAGGGAAAAGGGCTCGTTGTATATGAAACTACAGATAATATATAATAGATCTAAAAAAATCATTGATCTTACAAAAGAGGGTTTTAGTATTTAGAAATTCACAACACGAGAATAGGTACGTCGAGCGAAATAATCCAAACAAGGAAACCCTCATGTATATACCTTATATCTCAAATTTGTAAATCTCTAAATGTCAAACCCAAAGTCTATTACGTAAATGAATAAATTAAAAGAAAACAAAACACATCTCTACTTCCAAACATAGTGTCATGTCAAACTCACATGAGTGATATGTCAGAAAACGATTAAGTGTCCAAAATATAGACTATATAAATTAAACGTCCAACCCATAGACTGCATGAAGTAAACGTCCAACTCATGGACTAAATATAACCGTTGTCCAACGCATGGACCGGATGTGACCGTTATCCAACGCATGGACCGGATGTGACCGTTGTCCAACGCATGGACCGGATGGTAATGCATATCCAGCACGAGGATTAAATAGCAATGCATGTCCAACATGAGGACTAAGTGGGAAGGGTGTCCAACACGAGGACAAAAAGGTAATGCTCGTCCAACACGAGGACTGAGTTAAATGCATTTTTGCCCGATACCTGGACCAAATAGCAATTATCGAGGAGATATGTGAAAAGATATTTTCACACGCTTCTCGGCATGTGATTCTAAATTTGGTACTATCAAGTCATCTATCATGCATAGATATATGGTAAAAACCCAGAACTAGTATTTGATAATCGAAGTAAAACCCCCGAACACATGAAACAAAACAACAAATTAAACAGGGCACAAAACTGGGCGGCGGTCGATCGACCCGGTCGACTGCATACGGATACAAACCTTACTGTTCAGCAGAGACATTCACGGTCGACCGCGTCGGTCGACCGACAAGACATCGCGGTCGACCGCCGCGGTCGACCACGCAGAGATCAGGTGCCTTCTGACCTTCTGCGCGCCCAGCGGTCGACCGGGTCGGTCGACCACGAGGCAGACAGAACCCAGACTTGGGTTTTTCTGTCAAGTTCCAAACCTGTATGAAATTTCTTTGAGTAAATCAGCCACCAAGCATTTAGAATATTACATAGAGGATAAAAGAAAACTGAAATTTTACATCTTTAGAGATCATTACCAAGATTTCAACATATTTAAACATGATTTGCATATTAATAAACAATAAAGATCAAGGTTTTCCTCCTTTTAAGACATATTCAGATTTAGATCTCTTAAACAAAATTCATTGTTGAGCTTTTAAAATAAGGAACACCTGAAACCCATGTTATATTCCATAATGAACTATTAGCTATTCAAAATACGAGTTTGGCCCAAATAAACCAATTAAAAACTCAAGTTTTGACATGAAAGCAAAAGGGGGTGGAGTTGAGCGAGAAGTTACTCACCTCTGGTGAGCAATGGCTCGCTGAAACTGAAGGAGGACGCTTTCCTTCGCTGGATCCCACCAAGAGCTGCTGCAAAATCCTCAAGAACTTCTCCCAAATCACCAACAAAGAGGATTAGGGTTTTAGGGAAGAGAGGGGGGCTAGGGTTTTGATTTCAGAACTCCCAATGGGCTCTCTCGGGTATATTAGCATATATACCAACTCACAAACCCGACCCGAAACCCAAAAGACCAAAACAAAAACCCAAACCTGAGAAACTTCCTGCCCACTAATCGGTTGACCGCACCGGTCGGCCACGGTCGACCGCCCCGGTCGACCGCGGTCGACCGCGTCGGTCGACCGCTCAGCACAAAAATGCATTCTGTTAGGCATTTTACATGCTGGCCTTATCACTCGATATCTCTCACTTATATACACATGTTGGGTTCCCAAACACTGATAAATATATACATCTTATATATATGGTTATTCATCATAAGAGAATTATTCACTATTAATAATTCACATATATTCATTTATAAAATTTTTGGGGTTTTACACATGGTCTGAGAGCAAACACCTCCCCACGATTGCTCCCCGTTCCAGATAATGTCGCCAGCAACATTCAGGAGCTTTCTACCAACGCTCTCCTCACTATTGAGGTGGGTCTGCCATCTTTAGAGGAGCTCAGAGAGATGCTAGGGTATCGCTTCAACATCTGGGATTGGACGTATGAGATCAAGCGGGTATCTGTAAATAGGTTCATGGTTAAATTCCCCTCTGATGAGCTACTAGATCAAGCCGTCGAGCCCAGTCCCGTGAATCTTGGGTCCTTCATGGGCAGATTCAGGCTTTGGAGGGAGGACCTCAGGCTAAGAATATTACCCAACCCCATGTTTATGTGGCTCAGCCTCTTCAATCTCCCCTACCACCTCTAGGAGTGGGAGTTCCTCCAATTACTATTCGAGGGCATCGTCCAATGCGTGTACTACTCCGCTGACATCACCACAAAGACAAGCTTCATAGACTGCAGGGTGCTGCTAGAGATTAGGGAATATTCAGATGTCCCTAAGAGGATTAGGTTTCGTTACACCTCTCCCATGGACCTTCGTCTGATGGAAGGTTTCGTCATCACTCAGATTGTAGGTTGAGAACGTGAGCAGCATGCAAACAATGAGGTTGGTCCCATCGACATGTCCGTTGACCAACCTCAATGCCAGCAACCGCTGCCTTCCCACGCCGACCCGGAATTGATTGAAGTGACTTGGGACGGCAGGCAAATGACGGTGGAGAAAGAGCTCTGACAATGATTTATCTAGGCCCAAGGTGTTGGGCCGTCTACCCTTCCTCGCGACAAGGGTTTCTCCCACGATTGTGCTTCAAGCAAGGGGAGAGGGGGAGGAGCAGTCGCCCCCTAGGTTATCATCAATTGTAAATTAAGATATGTTTTGCTTAACTTGATGACGTTTAGCTCTGTTAACAACCTATTAATTTATGATAAGCTTATGGACTGGTTGCTAAGGTTAGAGCCATGTTGTCAAGCTTATGGATTGGTTTCGGAATGATTATACCTCTGCTAAGTTTAAGCCATTTGTTGTTAACCTCGTGGATTTGCGTTGTGTTGTTGAGCTTATGGTTGCATTTGAAGCACACATTAGCAGAATCATGCGATGTTAACCTTATAATATTTACATGTATATTGTTACTAACAAAAAAGAATTGTAATATATCATTTACAAACTGAATTTGAAAATATATTACAGGGTTAACACCCCATGATTCTACTAATGTTAGTATGTTGTTAAGCTTTGGTGTTTGTTGTTGGGGTTACGGTTTTGTTGTTGAACTCATGGGCTTACTGTTAATGTGATACCTTGGGCTTATGTATTTGCAAATTCAGTTTGGTTGCATTGGAAATCTTTATCAAATTCATTTTGGTTGCATTTGAAGTACACATTAGCATAATCATGCGATATATTAACCTTATAATATTTACATGTATATTGTTATTAACAACAAAGAAGTCAAATATATCATTTACAAAAAAATCTGCATCTCAACGTCATCATCGTTAAGTTTTCCCGCATCTTTTTTCCTCTTCCTACCTTCAATCAGTAAATACGCTGCTAGCTTCTCACGAACCACCAATGTATTATGCTCTGCGGGCGTGACGTGCAGGACATCTCTACCTTCGATAATCGTTTGTGCGAACTGGTAGACATAGATCCCACAGTCATACCTGCAGACAAAAACAAGGAAGCATTGTGACCACTATTGTTTTCAAGCAAAACATAACAATAAACTCATAACCTTAACAACCAGTTTCCAACATTGAATTCCAACAAAGGTTCTGGTATACTTACGACCCCTTTTGCTCCTCGTACGGAACTTTGATTGGGTCGAATACGCTGCGCAATTAGTTCTCATTGAAGCCAGCTTTAATGTAGTTGAAGGCTTTGACGATTTTGAGCATATGTTCCTAATGTCTAGATCTCTCCTTCAAGGAGTCATAATGTCTGGCAATATCATTTTCGACATCAAAATCCAGTAGATGCCAATGATCACCCTGGACAATGGGAACTAAGAGGTTAGTACACCCTGCATCGACCAATTGTTTGATGTAGATATCATGCATCTCTTGGTAATCTGGTTTCGACACATGTATCTGGTGCTGCAATAAAGAATTAACCCGATCAGGTTCCTTTTAACATAGATTATGTGCTGATAGGTAGGAGTACGCCACGCCAGACATAAACTTACACTAAACCAAACAGGGACCACCCTGATTTTCACGAACTAAATTAAGCAGCGTATCAACAAGCTATAATAAGTTGACAACAAGTAAGTAATAATAGTATTGTTAAATATGCTAATGAATAAATACCAATCAAAAATCTTACTGCATCATCCAGTCACCCACCACGTAATATATTGAGGATCTCAAGCCGGGTAATAGACCCTGCTGATCCGTTGTACACTTTAATAAAACTGCAAACAGGGACAAAACAAAAATTATAGTTAGCAACTAACAGTTAGCAGCAAGAACAAACCAGTAAATTTAACAACAGACCCTTAACCTAAACAACAAACCTGTAACCTTAACATCCAACCCGTAACCTTAACAAAAAAACCTTTAACCATAACAACAAACCCATAACCTTAGCATCCAACCCGTAGCCTTAACAACTACCATGCAACCTTAACAACAAATCAATAACAATAGCAAAAAACCCTTAAACTAAACAACAAACAATAACCATAACAAAAAAACCCGTAACCATAACAACAAACCAGTAACCTTAATACCTATCACGCAACCTTAACAAAAAATCAACAACTATAACAAAAAACACTTAACCTAAACAACAAATAATAATCATAAAAAAAAACCCGTAACCATAACAATTAACCCGTAACCTTAACATCAAACCCGTAACCTTAACAACTAACACGCAACCTTAACAACAAATGAATAACTATAACTAAAAACCAGTAACCTAAATAATAAATCAATAACCATAACAAACAACCCGTAACCATAACAACAAAACAGTAACCTTAACATCAAACCCACAACCTTCGCAAATAACATGCAACCTTAACTACAAATCAATAACTATAACAAAAAACCCTTAACCTAATCTACAAATCAATAACCATACCAAAAAAACCCGTAAAAACCCGTAAACATAACAACAAACCTGTAAACTAAACAACAAACGTAAATACTTGAGATATGAGGTAAATACTTACTTGTTACATCTGCAAATGCAAAAATGGTTGAGAGTTTTTTTCTCCTCTTCCGTCAGCAACGCGACAACATCTGCTGACACCTTATAATTATGTACAAAGGTGTCCTTGTCGCCCAAAAACTTAATGATGAAGCCTGCTGGAAAGAGAATCCCCTCGTTCAGCTTATTCCTGTACATTTCTTCTTCTGAACTCATAGGGAAACTCATGTGTTTTTCCCAGATAGAGTGGGGGTCACTTTATAGCCGAGCAGGAGCCAACTCTGCTACATTTTCCTGCACCTGCGCTTCCTTCTCCCCAGCCACTTCTATTATAGCCTTGTCCCCTATGTTGTCTTTTTCTTTCTTCTTCTTCCCTTCAATGTAAGGGGTGACTACCCACTTGGAAGGCTTCACCGATCTTTTGCATCTCTTCCGTTTAGGGGGTGCAGCAGCGGCCACCTTCTCGCGTGCCCCCGTTGCACCCCTCTTTCTCTTATTTAAAGCCCTTGAAAATACAATAGGAGCATCTTCATCATCAGTTGATGTCTCTATTGCTGGTGGAGGGGCATTCTCTGATTGCTTTATTTTCATCCTAGTGTCCTCCCGCAGAGTGTCTGATTCCAAACAATCCATTCGAAGTATAAATATTAAGAAAACTTAGCCCCTTCTATCTAAACTTAACAATTTCATAGTAACCCTAACAACTGATGCCTAAACACATGGTAAAAAAGTTGCTAACCTATACAAGTTTGCGTCTCCCCATCACCTGCAGAAGGGACTTCAACCGCCAGCGTTATTTCCCTTCCAGTGCCCTCGCGTTAAGTGCCTGTTTCTGATAATATTCAGAGTATAAACAATCAAAAGCTTAACAACCAATACGTAGACATAACAACCAATCTCTAACGTATAGTGCACAAGCAATCTGACATGTACAAGTTGGCAGCTCATTCGCTGGCGGGGACACCTTCTCTCCCTCGTTTATTTCTGCCTCAAGAGCCTTGTCAATGCGATAGGCCTCTGGTGGAGGTAATTCTCCTGGCCGAGCATCTTCACTCTCCTTGTGGATATCAGAAAATAATGGTTGTGGAGAGGCCCTCCCTGTTGGAGGGGCCTCGCTCTCCTTATTAGCTTATTCAAATAATGATTTATTAACATCCCCCTCGTACTGTACATCAATGCCACCCACGGTGCCTGGAGTGTCTGATTCAAAAAATAAACACAAATGAGCTTAGGTACTTCATTGTCAAAAAAAACATAGCATCAGTTACATAACCCTAACAACTAACCCAGAAACTTAACAACCAATCTCTAACCTTGGCAATAAATCCCTAACCTTAACATTAGATCCGTAAAGTTAATAATACATTCTTAACCTTAACAAAAAATCCATATACTTATCAGTCAATCTTTAAACATAACACGCAAACGTAATTGCAAGCCACATCTAACTTGTACAAGTTTGCGGCTCCATCAATGAGCCGGACACCAATCCTGTAGGGCTCTTATCCTTATATACAGAGAGGGTTCTGGATCGTGCTTCGCTTAGTTCCTCTCTCAGTCTTCTATTTTGAGCAGACAGCTTAGCCACCTTCACAGAAAGAGCACTTATCTTTACACGGTCTGTAGCAATCATACCCTTGAATTTACTCTCGTTCTCGCGACATAATGCTTGGTTCATTGCCGCGATGCTCTTCTAGTAGATAACTTGCTGAGACCATTCTATTTGCTCAACTGCCTCATTTGGCTGCTCGGCGTCATCATCAATATCATGTGGCATCACATATGCAATGAACAGGTAGAGTATTATTAAAAGGATTAATTAATTAAAAAACAAATGAAATCCATGATTGCTAAGTTCTTACAACTGCATCAATTGGGATGTCGTCATCTTCTGCTCTCCTCTTATTCTTGTGAAGAATGTCTCTTGGGCCACGAGCCCTGCCGACGTCTACTGCAGTCCGTCCCTTAATCCTCCTCTTCTCTCTCTCTCTCTCATCTTCCCTTTCTCTATCCCCTGCTCCTTCCCCCACAAACCTCCCTCGATTCTTTGAAGCTGTCCATGTTACTGTGAAAGCTTTATCGTAGCTTTGCTTGCTTTAGCAATAACAGTGGCCAATCTCAAAGAACCAGCAACCTCCCCAAGTCTCACCCAATTTGTCAGGGGAGGCCTCACCGTACAACCAACTGCTGGCTTCTTGATGCCGGTAAATTCATAATACCACAACTGCACATTAGAGAAATAAAAACTTAACAAACACCTTTATCCGTAACAATTAATAAGTAACCCTAACAAAAAAAACGTAACCTTAACAACAAAACCGTAATATTAACAACAAAACCGTAACCTTGACAACCAAACTGTAACATTAACAACTAAACCCTAACCTTCACAATCAGTAAAAAACATGATTACTTACACAAACTAGAGGGGTACACCCTTGCAGATATAAAGTCGTCTTCCCTGGCTCAGGACCCTTCAGTGCCCTCTCTATCGCGTCAGATGTCTTACTTAATATATAGGTGTTTGTGGAAAATTTTGTAATAAGAAAATGAAGGAAAGAATTATATTTGATTTTATTCTCTCGAACTGCTTAGAAAAAGAATGCTTACAACTCTCTCAACTCTCGATTATAATTGGATTTCCTGATTACAAAAGAGAAGAGAATGAATTTGGATTCTCCCCTTTGTTTAATTATGGGTTCTTCTTGGTAGCGATGAGATGCCTCCCTCGAATGCTTGTGTCGAGTTTGCTTCTCGTTGACGATCCGAATATCTATACTCACTGGAACAATGGTCTGGTCTGGTTGATAACTCTTGACGAGTTTTCTGTTTCAGAACAAACAACAAACTCTAATAATGATAGAGTTGTTTGAACCGAAAATAATTCGGTTAATGGGCCAAGTAACGATGGTTCGGAGCTCCTCCGCTTGTTGATTCCTCAGACTGTGTAAGGAGTCAATCCTCTTTTTCTGATTCTGAAAGATCCGATCTCTAAAGTTCCCCCTCTAGGTGATCAAAATCCGATCCCCACAATCCAAAAATCCCCCTTAACTCTGTTGAGTTTGTTGATATTTATAGGGAGATTAGGGGTGTAACTGACCCCTTAATCCGCTCCTAAATGATAGGTTTTGTTACCTCATTAATTGGTTGTAACCACCCACGTAAGCCACCCCTCAAATCGTGGGTGAAGAGCGATTTTTGAAACTGCCTGGATCGTGTTTGAACTGGTCAGAACGAGCGGTTTTTGAAACTGCATTGATCATGTTTGAACAGGTCAGAACTTTGACATGCGTTCTGGCATAGATTCTATGTTTGAACACAGCATCTAGAGGTGCGTTCTGCGGCGATATTGAGCTGCGTTCTTCTATGTTTGTAGGTGCGTTTGGCAGCAGTATAGAACTGCGCTCGACGTCAGCTGGAGCTGCGTCTGGCAGCGGTTGGAGCTGCGCTCAGTTGCTGATCTGAGCTGCGTTCAGCGCTGATTTGAGCTGCGTTCAGAGGCTGATCTGAGTTGCGTTCAGAGGATGATCTGATTGCGTTCAGAGGTGTACTTGGCAGCGATTGGAGCTGCGTTTGAGCTGTGCTTGGCAGCGATTAGAGCTGCGTTTGAGCTTCTCTGTCTTTATATATGGATGACACCAATGGCCATTCGAGAAGGTCCTATTCAGGCCATTTGTGACAATTGAGGCATCTCAATAATACTCTATCAACTGCAGGCCACGATCTCCACTAAGATTTCCTTGCATGGTTTAACCATGTACTCCTCAGTGTGTCGAATATCATTACACTGCTTATCAGCATCTCTAATAGTTGCTAATATAATATTAGTCATGTTGTTGTCACAGCCACCAAGATCAATCATCTCACATAAGAAGTTGCATTCGTGTTTGCAGCAGTTGAAGCTGCGTAGGTGATTGAATTGGTGTTGTGTCTGGACAATGGTACACAGGGAGGACTTCCACATCTTGGTTTGAAGAGATCGTTGATTTGTAATCTCTTTCTGTCAGAGCGTTGCTAAAGATCGTCGTTTTGTAATCTTTGCTTTAGCTCTTTGATATGTGAAAGTCTTCAAATTGTAGCCTTCTGGAAGTCATCAGATTGTAACTTCCATCATCGGTGTTTGATGGAGAATCAGCTATCTATTATTATTTTTAGACAGCCTACAGAACCCCCTCCAAAGTTTTCGAAAGTTCGCGGTTGATTGGGACGAATTTTCGAAACACTTTGGAATCCAAAAATTTTGTTGATCAAATGCACCTCATCGCAGATTGAGTGAAGCGTCTTCGTTGGCTTCATCATTCTTTTTTGGTTCATCTGTAATGATTTGGGCTTTAGCTTGTTTGACTAAGGTCGTCATCTTCAGGGAAGCTGGGCATTTCTGAGTTTAAGACAAATCTGACGTCATAGATGGAGAGAACCACAAGCCTGTATAAGAAGGACTTTATCCCCAGCTTAGTCAGGAAGACGGTCTTCAAAGGGATTTATCTTCTCTCCTGATCATATCGCCATTACTCGGAATATTAACCCCTTTGAAAGGGTTATTTGTGTGATTGGCTGAGGTTGATCACTAGAACGCATGTCCAAATCATGCGTTCGACTGTTGAAACGTGAAGGTGCGTTCGGAAGTTGAAACCCCTCTTTTTGAAAACGCGAGAATCACGTTTCGGGTGAGATTTTGCCTAAAATCCCGCTTCGATTTGACAGCTACAGCTGTGTATAAATGGGTTATTGAGGTCAAATCAAAAGGTCATTCGACTTTTCCCCTTTTTACTCGATTTCTAAACAGGGCTCCTGTTCATCTTCTCCAGCGCTTCAACGGAGGAAAGGATCCGTTCCTAAATACTTCGCCCATCTTCGTCTTCCTCGCCACGGTTGCCATGGGACCCAAGAAGAAAATGGCTTCTAAATCGAAGACCGCCCAAGCTCAGGATGTTCCTTCGGCTAGAATCTCTGGGGATGATCAAGTTCTCACGCCTTCGTCGCTGGTTTCTTCAACTAATGGTAAGATTGAACCATTGGAAGTTGGTTTGATAGATCTCATGTCCCTGACCCCTGATTGACGATCTGTATTTAAGCTCAAGAGATAATTCTAGGCTGGTAATCAATTTTAAGAAAACGTATGGCTAGCTCCATCGTTCATAAAATTTCAACGCAGGTTTAGACCCTGTGTTTAAAATCTTGGAGGTAGGTTGAGACCCAGCGTTCAAGACTCCGAACGCAGGTCTGAGCTTTTTGTTCAAAATTTTAGATGTGGGTTGAGACCCTGCGTTCGAGAATCTGAACGCAGGTCTAAACCTTGCGTTCAAAATTAGATGCAGGTTAAGACCCCGCGTTCGAGGATCCGAACGCAGGTCTAAACCTTGCGTTCAAGAATTTAGATGCAGGTTAAGGCTCTGCATTAAATGATCTGGACGCAGGTCTGAGACTTCTTCTGACTAACTTTTCTATTTGCAGTATGCTACTCCAACGAGCCTCTTTCTTTCAACCATTACTTCGGTCATGCGGGAGGTGCGGTGAAGAATACAATATTCAGTTTTGCCTTCGAGTATCCAATATTCCAGGATACCCACAAAGAACGGGCGAAACTCATCACTCAGGCTTTTCCTGAGACTCTCAGGTCTTTGGTTACGAATGCCAAATTTGAAACCGCAGAGCGTGAGATTTTAAAGAAGCCGTCTTTCCTATTCGGGGACTCTGTAAAAATGGATCCCAAGCGGATGTCCGGGGGGAATTACAAATGGCTGAAAGTCGTCAACAACCGTCATCTTTTCCTTCCCAATTTGGAGCGGATGTGGCCGATCTCTTATTATCAGTGCACTTCTATCCCGCGGTCGATGAATTGGGAACTTGTTCAGGACCAAGGCGGTGTTGCTACGGGGCACATCACTCATCGGGGTACTCATCCTGCTGGTTTCAATAATTTTATGGCTTTGAAGCCATGTTTATTCCAAAAAGAGCATCCTGTCGGAGAGCCTGCTAAATTGGCGGAGGTGTTCATTAGAACATTTATTTCTGTCAAAGGAGAGTTCCCTGCTCGGGATTTCAGGGCCCCTACTTGGGTTCACTCCAGTGATACGGACTGGTGGGCCCGGATGATAAATTTCGTCTTGGAGGAACTAGAAGATCCTTTGAGAATTTCGGATTTGAGAGTTCCAATAATGGCCACTCGATATGGCATTTCTCCGAATTACTGCGGACTCTTCGCTATGCTGGAATTCTACAACCCTCACACCGGCACCTTTTTCACCCCAGTTGGTGAACTGGGCTTCGCTCTCCACGAAATGTTTGAAATTTCTGGGTTGTCCTTTGGAGAATTGCCTTATGAGGAGTTTGTTCCCGGAAGCAGGGAATTAGAGATCCTGAAAAATGGTGCTCCCGAAGTCTACGACACTTACTGGGAATTGATGTGCCATTTCCAGATATGTGCGCAAATTACCGGGAAAAGAGCAAGTGGTGTAAAACAAGAACAGTGGTCGGAGTATCTTTTCTGCAATCTATGGGACAAAGAAGCCGATGTGACTCGCTTAGCCGCCAGTACTCTTGAGAAGATCGTGGAATGCATCAATGATGCAACCTCTCAATATACTTGCGAGGCCGAGGAAGATGTCTTCCCAGCGTTTACTACGTTCGAAAGCTTCCCCTATCAGGCAGAAGTTCCTATCTCTGACATGGCTTTGTTCGCTGGTTTTCTGACTCTCTGGTTGAAGCGTTGTGTGGTACCCACAAGACCGGTGGATGCTATTACCGTAGAGGTTTTATACCCTGCTGTTCTATTGGCTTATGGACGACCCTTGAATCTTCTTTCAGCTATGGTGTGCTGCTTACAAAGTGGCTTGCGGGAACTATCTTCTGAGTTTATTGCTATCAAGAAAGTGGATTCCGACGGGAAGACTATCATTCAGACCCCAACCCCTCGAGTGCCGATGCCATACATTTATTTGGTATCTTGGTTTGTTTTGCATTGTCCCCCGATAATGACGACTCCTGAATCAAGTGGCACTTCAACTCCTCTTGTTCAGCAATTAGAAACCTCTGAATGGGCCGGTTGGTATCAAGTTAAATTCCGTGAAATATTGAGACGGGATTATAATTACGAGATTGCTTGCAAGTTTCCCGCTTTCGAGGGCGACGCGTATGGAGAACTTCATCCAGACATTCCGGGACCGAATTCTTTCACCATGCTTAGCAGGGGTGCCTTTTGGTGGCTCATAAACATTCGTCCGGGCTATCTTATTTTTCGACAAGGGAGGAATGCTTTATTGAACCTTATCAGCCTTATCGCTTTTCTCGACAATTTGGCTATGATCAGCTCTATGTTGGGAACCCAAACCCTACTCTTACGTACATAGGTAATGTGTATGAAGGAGCAAGGGCTTGGTATTACTCGGTAGCAGGATGTACAGGAGCGAAATTCCGGTTGCCGCACAAGATGCCCAACGTTCGTACTTCTTTGAGCTTTTGCACGTGGTACCAAGATGCCTCTCAAATTTCAGCTTACAACATGAATACCTCTTGCTTGAAAGCCATCCGCAAATGGTACGCCTCAAAGAAGAGTGCCAAAAGGTTCCGCGCCCGTGGTGCTAGTGAATATTTATCATATGAGAAGTCGATTCCAGAGGACGAACGACAACAATCACCAGAGCCAATTCAGGAAGAGGTCAGGATGCCGGATACTCGCGAGCTGGAACCTTCAAGAGTTCAGACTCGAAATAAGAGTGCCACTGGAAAGAGGGCGCTCGGGCCGGTCGAAGAAGCTAAGTATGACAAAAGAGCTCGTCGGAAGTTAACGCTCGAACCCCCTGCTTCCAAACTTATGTCGGATGCTCAGAAAGCATGGCGTACAGAAGAAGAAGAACAAGAATCGACTGCTATGGAATTCTCACCTCAGCCTGGTCTCCCCTCAGTTGGTCCCGCTTTAGGAGACCATGATTCTTCTGCTCATTCATTGCATGAAGAAGATCGTGGCGACGAATCTTTTGCAGGGGGTGCGGAGTTAAGCCCCGAAGACACGCTTCATGATACTGCTTCTCATGTTGCAGAAGACATACCTCCTGTCCAAGAACCTACTGTGACTGCCTAGCAAGACCCAGTAGCGGACAAGTCTCCTTCTGCTTCTGTGTTACTACCGCCTGTAGGAAGTACTGAGTTAAGCCCTACGACTGGGGTCATGTCAAAACCTACTATCGCCGAGGATCCACCAGCATTTTCTTCCGTAGGCGAAGATGAGCCCATAGACCATAGCGATGGTGATGACGATATGGATGATGATGGTGACCAAATTGGGGGTAATGAAAATGATGACAACTTGGATGATGACAGCGATGATCCCGATGACTGGGATATTCCACCACCGTCTTCTGCCGACAAAGCGTCAGCCTACACTCCTTTACCTCTCACTGGTAAGTGTCATTTGTTTCTACTTGCTACCAATCTTGCTCTGTATTTAAACAATTTTCTCATACTCACTGGTAAGTGTCATTTGTTTCTACTTGCTACCAATCTTGCTCTGTATTTAAACAATTTTCTCATATAGATCCTATGATACATGAGGCGAGTACTGTCACCCCTCCTCTGACGCAACAGCTTACGCCACCACCAGCTCAGGTGTCAGAGCCACCTCGCTTGGAGACCTCAACGACGGCTCTTCCACCGACAACCTTATTGACAATTTCTCTAACTTCTACGGAAGTGGTAGACGTGCTCAGGTCATCTGAAATGGGGGATCTGATGGCCTTGCAATCGAGTCCCTCTCAGCTGGATATCGCTGCTGGTCTTCTACTTGGCTCTGTGTCTTTAGAAGTTTCTGTGCCGTCTCCCATAGCTGTTTTAAGTCCCACGGACGTGCCAGATTTTCTCAAGATTTCTCTTGACTATTTAGAAAATCTCACCAAGAAAGTGATTGAGGTTGTATTGGCCGGCCGAGATACTTTTGAAACTTTCAAGCCTATGCTCACGAATAGTTTAAACAACCTCAGGTTCGTGGGTGATGTTAATACTGTTCAGCGTTGCTCAGAGGCCATTTCGCGCCTAGAGGCACAACTAAGGTTCTTGGAGGCTTTAGGTCATGCTGATATCCAGGCGCAGATTGCATCCACATTTGAGGATATTCGGGCCGAAGAAATTAATAAGTATGAAGCCGCTCGACATCATATAGCAGAGCAAGAGATCGAAGTGGAACATCTGCAACAACTACATGCTCAAAAACAAGCTGAGCTAGCACTCTCCAACACTTCTTTGGAGAATTTACGAGAGAAGATCATCGCCGCTGAAGCAGAGTTGGCTAGGATGAAGGCTCAGTTCAAACGAGAAGAAGCCATCGTCACTGAGCTCAACGTCAAAAATGCTACCTCTCTGGTAAATTACCGCACAAAAGCTAGTGCCCTGGAGGGGGCTAAGAAGGAGGTGGAGGCGATACTGTCTAGCGAGGACGAGCTTCGGAATCGGGCCAAGATGCTGGTTCGGGCCGACCATGAAGAAAAACTTTCTGACATTAAGTCTCAGTTAGCCTCATTTAGTTTGATGAATTGATGAACTTGCTTTTATATCGTTCTTTTGGTAGGAACAACACTCATCTTAGGTCACCTTGTTTTCCTTTGAATAAAGGTAGTGCTGCCTTTTGGCTTTTCATTGTTTCTTTTTCATATCATGTTCTGACATGGAACAATGAAATACCAGTTTGATATTGCAACAACAACTATTTATTCCTCTTGTATTATGCTTTTGCCTTAGATACTGGAATAATCATGTAAGTGCCAGGAATGTAATATTAACATGGCACACTTTGTGGTCTTGTCGCTCTATTGTTAATAGTCGACAAGTGGAAGGTGTCGCGATTAGTGCAACTTTAAAGACCTATCGCTCTATTGATGAGAGTCGATAAGTTAGAAGTGTTGCGATCGGAGCAACTTTGAGGAATTATCGCTCTATTGACGAGAGTCGATAAGGTAGAAGTGTTGCGATCGGAGCAACTTTGAGGACCTATCGCTCTATTGACGAGAGTCGATAAGTTAGAAGTGTTGCGTTTGGAGCAACTTTGAGGACCTATCGCTCCATTGGTGAGAGTCGATAAGTTAGAAGTGTTGCGATAATACCCATCTCAAGCAGCATATTTTTCAAAAATCTGATTTTAGGAATAGGGGTACCCCCTGCGTTCCTGCCCTTTAATTGGGCTGCGTATTATTGGAAGAACGCATCTCTAGACTATTGCGTTTAGTCTGACTTTATGGACGCAGGGTCTTGTCCCGCGTCTGATAGGAAGTCGAAGCGACCGTAATGATGAAAAGACCATACCCGTCAGGAGTCTTGGAACTCTACCTCATTTAATTATTCATAAATAGGCTTGATTAGTCACGTCAAGAGGCTTTAACGTTTTAAGCTTCTTTCTTGAAATTAGAAACGAGCTTCTTCTCGTTAATTCAAAAAACTGTTCGGCAGTTTCGTTTCATCTTCCAGCGATGGCCCCCAAGAGATCTCGCTCGAGCGATGACGACAAGACGGTCCCCCCCCCCCCGCCGTCAAAGAAGGTTTTCGGGTCCTTTTCCTGGCTGACGTCGACGCCTCCCACGCCTGGTCCTCAAGGTAAGTCTCGCTGCCTTCTTCGTTTTCAGGCATTCTTCATCAATGGGTTTTCTTGAAACTCTCTAGATGAATTCTGGTCGATGACGACGAATTAAATTCGTCTTTTCAATCTTTAATGTGCACAGAATTTGCATTTCTCTTAGTGGAGACTGTTCATCTTCTTGACTTTAGATCCTGAAAGAATTTCCTGTGTCCATTGTAATGATGAAGAATCAAATTCTTGACGTTGAACACACGGAGAAGTTTCTGTGTTTGTTGATAAGATTTGTTCGTCTTAGATACGAACAATCATTCATGTGTTCTTTGATCTTGAATGCGGAAGAAAGCTTCCGTGTTTATTGATACGATGAAGGGGTTGATCCCTTAATCTGGAATGCAGGCAGAAGTCCTGTGTTCATAGCTGTTCAACGTAGGTTTAGCTTCCTTGCATTCAGGCTGATTTTGACGCATGCTTAGATTACTGCGTTTGTATTTATCTGCATTTCTGACTTTGCTTTTGGCTTGTCTGCAAGGTGGGGCTTCTGCTGCTGAAACTATTGTGTTCAACGTAGGTTTAGCTTCCTTGCATTCAGGCTGATTTTGACGCATGCTTAGATTACTGCGTTTGTATTTATCTGCATTTCTGACTTTGCTTTTGGCTTGTCTGCAAGGTGGGGCTTCTGATGCTGAACCTATCGTCGTGTCTGACGATGAAGGAGAAAGATCATCTCAAGAAGACGCCCCTCTTATTCCACCCATCTCCGGGATCTTCCCGCACGAGGACTTCGAGCGGGTGTGTGATGAGACTGTTCATTTGTCACCCAATTGTGTTCTTTTCCTTTCCAGACGTTTAGAAAACCTGGTGAGGCAAGCTTTCTGCATTGTGATGCACGGGTGGGGCTCCTTTCATGAGTTTCGAGCACCTATTGTAGAAGGGTTGAAGGCTCTTGCAGAAGTCAACCCCCTCTACGCTAAATGTTATGACGAGATGATATATCGATACTCGGGGGCCGCTCGCTATCTGGAGGAGTTGCAGCACACAGACTTAGAGTCTAAGATCCAATGGGCCATCGGCGATGCTATACTGAAGGAGGGAATTGCTGCTAGGGTCCGAGTCTTGAATATTTCAGAGAAGAAGGCTCGTATCTGGAGCTTGCAGAAGCAACGTCGCCAAGCCAAGGCCAGACTGAATGCAGGGGAGATAACTCAGGAAGAGTTCAACCTTGAGGATGCCACTTTCGCATCAGAAGTTCAAGCTAAAAAAGAGGCTGTCGAAGTGCTAAAACAGGATGCCTCTGCTGCTGCTGCGATTTCTGATGCTGAGCTTCATAAGAGAGTTAGAGAAGAGGTGCTGGCAAAGCACGAACAATCCATATCGAATACAGAAGCTCATCTTATGAGTTTCTCTTTACTTTAAACCCCAACAACTCTTACTTTTTGTTTTGGATTTTGTAGTAACTTTATGTTATTTCTCCAAACACTTGTTATCTGTCTGAGATAAACTACTGCTGTTTTTCTTGCATTTCCTGTGTTTGTCTGGGATGTTGCAGTCTTATTATGATGTTGGAATTTCTGAAAATTATTCCTTTGTGTTTGAATGATCTGAACGCAGGCTTTATCAAAGACGCATGGCTTTGACTTTGCGTTCAAACAGATCTGAACGCAGCTCTGAGATTTAAGTTGCGTTCAGAGAAGTCTGACGCACTCCAACTTGTTGAGGATCCCCTTTGTTGTTGTTTGGGTAATCTCTGGGAGTTTCCACGTTGTAGTTGATATTCTGTGTGGATCTCCCCCTTTATAGGAACCGAGAACGCAAGATTGAAACTTGCGTTCAAGAGACTTGAAACGCCGTTGTAGAACTTGCGTTTGGGGAAGCTAGACACATCTTAAGTTGCTAAGACTTTTTCATTGAATCAATCCAACAACTTAGGAAATTTTTCTTTATTATAATACTTCTCAACAACTTAAGTCGTCAGAGGTGTAGTGTTAACTTGACGACATACAAAGTAGGGGAATTATCTATTCATACAAACATTTGATGAGCAACCCCCAGCTAAGCTCAAGAGACTTGCAAATTATGGGTAATACTTCTTAAGAAATTTCCCGTTAATTGGCATCATAAGTCTGTCGCTTTTTTTATTGATGAGATGATAAGCTCCATTGGAATAGACTGTCTCTACCATAAAGGGTTCTTCCCACTTAGGATTAAACTTCCCTTTGGTTTTATGAGTCATCACCATCGGTCGTCGATTGGCCAAAACCAAATCGCCTTTCTTGAAAATCCGTTCTTTAACCTTTTTGTTGTAGGCTTTAGAGATGCGGGCTTGATATAATTCGATCTGTTGTTGAGCCTGAAGTCGTTTACCGTCTAAAGTTTCAAGTTCTTACAAACGTCGTTCATGTTTCTCTTCATCTGTCAGTCCGGTTGTGATAGCGACTCTTAAAGATGGAATTTGGATTTCTAATGGTAGTACGGCCTCGTAGCCATATACCAAAGAGAACGGCGTAGCTCTTGTAGGGGTCCTCACTGTTGTGCGGTAGGCCCACAAACATTCGCCAAGTCTTTCGTCCCAATCTCGTCGGCTCTTAGAGACAAACTTTTTGAGGAGCTTCACAATGGTTTTGTTAAAAGCTTCTGCAAGACCATTCGCTGGCGGATAATATGCCGTGGATGCAACACTTTGGATGCGAAATTTATCACAGAACCGCTGAAATCCAAAACTGACAAACTGTGCCCCGTTGTCATGAACTATTCGTCTTGGGATTTCAAAACGATAGATGACGTGATGTTTAATGAACTTGATCACATTTGAAGTCTTGACTTCTTTTAGCGGGATTGCCTTCGCCCACTTGGAGAAATAGTCGGTTACAGTCAAAATGAACGGGTGTCCTTTGGAGGTTGGAGGAGAAATTGGTCCTACAACATCCATGCCCCACATTTTAAATGGCCAAGTTGCGGATGTAGGATGCAGATTACCCGACGCTTGATGGATAAAGTCCTTATGAATTTGGCATGCATGACAGTGTCTAGCGTAGTCGACTGTGTCTCAAAACATCTTTGGCCAATAATAGCCGATTCGTCGAAGACGATCTCCTAATTTAGCTCCGGGCTGATGAGCCCCGCATATTCCGTCGTGAGCTTCTTTGAGGGCCTCTTTCGCTTCTTTCCGGGAAAGACATCGAAGCAAAACTCCGTCATGTGATTTACGGTATAGGGTTTGAGAAACCGCATCATAATAGAACTGGAGGGCCTTTCGTTTGATAGTGGCCGCTTCCTTAGGGTCATCAGGCAATATTCCGTATATGGCATAGTCGATATACGGGAATCGCCAATCTCTAGCTTCAAACCCCATCGAGGTTGTACAGACTTCCCCTGTCATCGTCTCATCGGAGCTTTCCTCCATAGGTATCTTAAAACAGTATAACTCGCGTCCTGTAACCGAGATTGTAGTTTCAGCCCCTGGAGGAAGCGCTAATGAAGTTGCCAGCGAAGCTAAAGCGTCTGCTTAAGCATTTTGAACTCGTGGAATATATTCGATAAAGAAACCTTTAAACTTCTCAGCTTGCTTTAGCACTGCGATATGATACGGGATGAGATCCTCATGCCGCACTTCGTATTCCCCTCGGACTTGATTAACGATGAGCTGAGAGTCATCGTAAGCTTCAAGGTGCTGAACATTAAGTTCTTCGGCAAATTGCATTCCTAATAGCAGAGCACTATACTCGGCTACATTATTGGTGCAGGGTTCGATTAGGGAGAACCCCCTTGGGATTACGTGACTGTTCGGAGAAACGAGTACGACCCCCACTCCTGCGGTGATTGTTCCGTGAGGGTTTGCTCTAGATGCACCGTCGAAGAATAATTTCCACACCTGCGTGGTTTCTTGAGTAACGCAAGTTTCAGCGACTTCATCAGGCAACTCTTCATACAATTTAGATGTCCCTGGCACCGGGTGATCAGCTAAGAAATCTGCCAATGCTTGACCCTTGACTGCCTTTTGGGGCATAAACTGCATATCATATTGTGACAAGAGAATGGCCCACTTTGCGAGCCGGCAATTTAGAGATGGTGGTTTCATCATCAAAACTCTCAAAGGATTCACCTTAGAGATGACGTGAATTGTCTGTCCCACTAGGTAATTGTAGGCGTATAAAATTGATTATAGGTCCCTTAGCATAGCTCGGCACAAACCGACGAACCAACGAGGCGACGAGGTTGACGAATCGCATGCAAGCAACGGAATGCATCCATTCGCGTGCGGAATCAAGCCAACGGTTCGGGGAGTCAACGAGTCATCCAAACAAGAGCGGACTCGGATGAATCACGACCGAATCAAGATCGGTTTCGGACTCGAACTCAAAAGTGGATTTACTGCCAAAACAGGAATCGGATTTACTGCCAAATCAGGTCAACGAATCAAGTCTGAATCAACCAAATCACGGATGGAACCGTAAAACGGATACAACGTAAAACGACAGAAAACCCAACACCTAGGGGGCTCGGCCAAAGCCGAGCCACCCATGGGTGGCTCGGCCAAAGCCGAGCCACCCATGGGTGGCTCGGCACAGTGCCGGCCACCCAGAGGTGGCCGACGTTTTCCTGTGCGCGGGCACAGTATCGAGCTTAGAGTTTTGAAGACTTGAAGACTTGGACATCCAGATCTGATCCTCGGCGAGCATCCACGTCACAAAAGGCAGGAGTTCGAGAGAGGGGAAGAACAGATCTGAGATCTACACGAGATCACACTCCGGATCTAAGCTTGGTCTTAGATCCCGAGATCCGAGCGATTATTTCCTTAGTGAACTAATCCCTCCCGGCTATTATTCCCTTCGTGGAATAATACCCGTCAAATCGTGTAGATCCGACCGGATCTAGATCGCGCGGTGGTCCACGGATTAACCCCGGCGTTGGCAAAGAACCCACAAAAGCGAGTGACCGCAAAACAGGAGCTCGCGATTTGTTCACAAGGAGAAAGTTGTAATTTTTTTTATTTTCTTTGATTTCGTTGTAACCGGATCTAAAAAAGACCGGATCTTTTGTAACCACAAAAAGTTGTTATTTTGAGATCACAATGACATCAATGAAGAAAACGATTTTCCCCGCGAACAATCTGGCGACCACAGTGGGAGCCGCCGATCTCGCTGCCGAGATCGTCACGTCGCAGCCGCGGATCTCAATCCCGGTCGTGGAGGAGGTGGAGTATGAGTTCGACCAAGCCAAGTTCGAGGAGTACGTGTCCTCGTCCGGATCTACCTCCCCCCGCAAGTCCAAGAAGTTCTCCTCCAGGAGAAAAGTTCGTTGGTTCGAAGAAGCTCGGAAAGCCAACGAAGCTCTCACCCCAGCTGACGCCGAAGTTGCGTCAGGTGAAGTTCCACCGGCCTCCAACCAGGTCAACCTTACTCCCGCCGACGCCTCCACCATTGAGGGCGTTGTGACTCTCTCAAAGAGAGCCCGCCAGAGGCGTCGTCAACGTCTTGCGCGGCAACTCGCCAAGGCGATGGAGTCTACAGACGAATTCCGCTACAACGCGGATCTGAAGAACAGAAGAGGCAAACAGCCTCAACCACCAATGAACGGCGACTCCTCCAAGCCGCCAAAGAACGAATGGGTCCGCGTCAAACGGAACCATTCGACGCTTGAGGAGCGTATCCGCAAGCGCCGTGCGATGTCAGCACAGGCACGGGCTAAAGTCCTGGAAGCCCGTAGAAGACTGCAAAAGGAGGTGACGAAGAAGCCACCACCAACCCGCCAAGTCTGGAAGCCGAAGTCTGAAGTGGCGACTCAGGCCAAAAAGCAACCATCGCAGCCTTCTAAGCAAGGTCAAACTCCGGCGAATCAACCAAAGTCGCCGTTAATTCCTATGGCTACTCCGGGAGATCATGCAGAATCATCCCGAAGGAGGAAGCCAGTTTTGGAGCGCCTCGGTCCAGTTCCCGACGAGAGAGGCAAAGTTCCAGTTCACGAGCATTTGGGCCCAATGAAGAAGCCCAGAACGACTCAACACGTTGGGGGTCGCCGTCACCTCCAGTATGACAAAGAGCTTAAGGCAACTGCACGCACCAATTTGCGCATCGAAGTCCAAGAGCACACTGAAGACTCGCGCCCACAAAGGCACGTTTCGAGGCGTGTAACTTTTGAAAGCCCAAAGAAGGCGATCCAACCTCAGATGGAAACATTATCATCTGATAGTGATAGTGTTATACCTGAGAAGTCGTGCCCGCACACGATAGGTTACTCCGACTGTCAAAATGACGAGTTGTACTATCGTGCTGGGGGTACAAATAGAACCAGAAAGAGGAGTCCCCGAGAACAGGAAATCCAATGCCCCTGTTCCAAACTCATTCGGGCGGTATTGTATGAATGCAACTGCATCAAGGCGGTCCCCGAAAGAGTCTCAGTTTTTGAAAGACTCAGTGCGGAGACGCCAAAACCCAGACCTAGGCGTTTTCAACGAAGAAGGAGGATGATTGAAGACGGAGAATTTCCGAGGGTCACCACCAACATGACCAGCAAGGGGACATCGGCACGGGATGATTTCGAGTCGGTTCTGAAAGCCTCCCGGCCTAGAACCCGTCTGCAGTCCAGAACCATCGAGCGATCAACCTATGGTAGGGTTCGGACAAGACGCCCTTCAGAAGATGAAGAATCTGATACCGGCTCCGCGGTCGCATCAGATAATACGGTGTCCAGCGAGGGACAACCCCGCGAGGCACTTATGATAAGTGCGGAACAAATTGCCAAGATGCTTGAAGACGCCTTAGCCAAGCAGCAGGAAACCTTCAGGTTCGAAATGCAGATGGCCATGCAAAACATGAGAGAAATGCATGACCAACAAATCCAGGTATTGACGAACCAGCAAGGCGAGCCAAGTCGTCGTAACCCGGTTAATCTGGAAGACGAGGATACGAATGAAGCTCGTAATACCAATAACCCTCCCATCAATGCAGGGGGTGGTAACGAGAATGCTAGTGAAAACACAGATGAAAATCTGAAAATTAAAAATCTCGAGAGCAAAATCAATACATTGATTTCTGCTCAAGAGATGAAGAAAACAGGCATTCCATGCCCATACCCAAGAGAGTGGGAATCAATCCCATATCCGGCGAAGTTCAACCTAATTAACTTCACGCCGTTTCCACTCAACATTTGATTTATTTCAAATCGCACCTAGGAGTTATCTCCGGCAATGAGCCTCTGATGGTGCGGTCATTAGTTGGCACTCTTCGCGGAGCCGCCTTCGATTGGTATCGCCGCCTCAAGCCAGGTAGTGTGAACAGCTGGGACGACATGGAGACCAAGTTCCTCGCCAACTTCTTCGACGACGACACAGAGATATCCATCGGGTCATTGCTGGATGAGAAGCAGAAGGACGGAGAATTGGTGGACACCTTCGTCAAGAGGTTCCGGAACAAGGCAATGAACTGTCGAGACCCGATCACCGAGGAATTCATCCTCCAGACTTGCCACAACAACCTCGCGCTGGACGTGTTGAAAGCAATGGGGATAGCACCGTCCAAGATATGGAAAGATCTGAAGGTCCGAGGAGAGCAAGCCGAGCGATTCCTAAGAAGGAAGAAGGCGGAGAGAGGCCAATAGGCGACGAATGCTCCAACACAGAATTTCAATCCATGGGGGAAAGGTAAGGCACACGCTAATGCAGTTGATGCTAATCAAACCTTTCAATTGCAACCTCAGCAACAGCAACAGCAGCAGCAGCAACAAGCACCACAACAAGCTCGGGGGCAATGGCAACAACGGCCTCAGAAGCAAAAATCTTCAGAGCCGAGGTTTCCCAAGGTGTACTCCTTCAAAGATGACGAAGTTCCCGGCATCTTTAAGTACCTATTGGAGAACAACAAAATTCAGCTGCCAGCGATTGTGGATCAAGAAGGGGCTAACAAAGTGACGGATCCGAGGTATTGTGCATACCACAGGGCGGTCCATCACCCTACAAAGTCATGCTACCACCTCAAGGACAAAGATCCAGGCGCTAATTGATGTAGGCGTCATAACCCCGAAGCCGTCCAAGAATGTTGGAGCAAACGCGGTTTCGATCAGCTTTGGATCAGTACCCACAGCGTGGTTTGAACCAAAACGCATCACCAAAGTGGGAATGAAAACAGTAAACGACGACCCGCATGGACAGCGCTAAAAAGGACTTGTGCCACATACAGCTCCAAACGGCGAAATCCTCTGGGTTCATCCCGACCTGATTGAAGATGAACAATGGGCCGGGTCATCATCCAAGAAGAAGTCCAAAGGGAAAGGAAAGTCTTGCTGCGGAGTCTCTGCTATCCCGGGAGAGGATGACGAAAGAATACAAGCTTTTCCGCTCTCTGAAGAAGAACAAGAAGTTTTTGCAACCCGAAGCGGAAATGAGTACCACTACAACTATCCACCACCTAGTGAGAAGGGGGTGAATAAACGGGGACCAGTCAAAACTCTTACGGAGATGGGGGTAATTACAAGTCCTACACCGGACGAAGAGGCTCGACGACAGTCGGTGAATAAACCGAAAGAAAAGAATCCCCAAGAGGTGCAGAAGTCTCGTTTCAGTCGTCCGATTGGAAAAGACAAACCAGAAAGCTCGAAGACTCCACATGTCTTCGATATAATGGCTCAACTAGCCAATATTCCAGCATGGATAACGCTGTATGAGTTGTTGCGGTTATCCAAGGAAACCAGGGAGGCCCTGCAAGAAGCTTTGGCCAATTCAGAGGTGTTCCCGACTCAAGTCAAGCCGGTGCCTGAACAGCCAGAACCGCTGAGTCAACAGTGCAACATAGCGACCAAAAACCTTCCCTGCATTACTTTCACCAAAGAGGATATGCAGACGAAGAATTCAAACCACGATCGACCGCTATACTTCATCGGGTACATCGGCTCCAGCAAAGTCAACCGAATCCAAGTGGATCCGGGTTCTGCTGTGAGTATTATGCCACTTCACTTGATGCATTTCCTCGGTATTCCAATCAGCAAGTTGGCGTCCACAGGCACGGTCATTTACGGATTCAACACCAGCGGGTCAAGACCTTTAGGCAAAATCCGGATAAAGTGTCAAATGGGAGATATGAAGACGGAGGTCACATGTTACGTGATTGATGCTGAGACGTCGTATAACTTACTATTGGGTCGGCCTTGGATCCATAGTAATGTTATAATTCCCTCGACTCTCCATCAGTGTTTGAAATATGTCGACACTGATAATAGGGTTAGAACGGTGGTCGCGGATAAGCAACCATTTAAAGGGTATGAGAATTATTTCACTGATTCTCTCCTTTATGGTAACGAATCCGATACTGAATCATCGGCCCAAGGCACGGACAGCGGAGGAGAATGTTCTAAATGACATTGTACCCTTTGTAATCAACCTCGACGATGATCAAACGTCAGAGGGCAGTTGTAATTGGTAACTTGCCACCAATGAAATAAATAATAATTTAGAGTACTCCATGTCTCTTGATGATGTGATAACAGAATTGTATAATAATCCTGACTTGTACATGCCGCTTCGGTCGTCCTATGTAACAAAGGAACGCCTCCAGCATTCTTTCGGAACAACCATGATCATCCCGAACAAGATAGGAGGTGCAAAAGAAGTAATTTATGGTAAAGGAAAAAGCTCTCCGTTGCCAGATCATTTCCTAATCGAAGATGAAGACGACGACAAACCGGGTCGGCATTTATCTAAGTATAGTCCAGAAGCGCGCAAGCTCATGGAAAAGCAGGGGTAAAATTTCACACTCGGAGAAGGTCTATACTTCAATCGAGGTCCTTGTAATCCAGCCAAAGCGGTATATGTACCAAAAGGGAAACCCGAGGATTATTATAAATACGGGCGAGGCTTAGGCTATGTTTCTTCGTCCGATGATGAATGTGGTTGGCAGATCATCGATCAAATTGCTAACAAAACTAAGAACGGATACTCTTCTGATTCTTCAGCTGAGGGTTCCGATACAAGTCTGGGAGAAGCTTTTAAAGACCTAATGGCAAACATAGCTACAGCTGATCCATCCACAATGGAAGACGACGATCAGATGCCAACATGGGAAGACCCGTGGGTTCATAAGACGACGATCAGATGCCAACATGGGAAGACCCGTGGGTTCATCATCTGAACATGCAGTATGGTGATATGTTCGAACAGAAAGAACCCCCCACTGAAGATAAAATAGTCCAAGTCAACATGGGTGATGAGGCCAACCCAAAGCCCATATTTGTCAGTGACAGTCTTCCCCCAGATGAGAAGGGAGAATTGATTGCCCTCATCAGGGAATATATCGACGTCTTCGCGTGGAACTATGAAGACATGCCAGGGCTCGACCCCAAGGTAGCAATGCATCGCCTTGATATCAAACCGGATGCCAAACCTGTCAAGCAACAGCAAAGACGGTTTCATCCGCAGATCATGGAAGCTATTGAGGCAGAGGTTAAGAAACTGATCGAATCAGGATTTATCCGAGAGGAGCAACATCCAGATTGGTTAGCCAATATCGTTCCAGTCATGAAGAAGAACGGTAAAATCAGGATCTGTATCGACTTCAGGGACCTGAACACGGCATGTCCAAAAGACGACTTTCCTCTCCCAATCACAGATGTCATTATCGACAATACATGCGGATTTGAGAGAATGTCTTTTATGGATGGTTTCTCAGGGTATAACCAAATCAAGATGCACCCAGATGATGAGAAGCATACAGCGTTCAGAACGCCTCTCGGTGTCTTTTGCTACACGGTGATGCCATTCGGTCTGAAGAATGCAGGCGCCACATACCAGCGAGCAATGACTAAGATTTTCCAAGAACATCTCAGGAAGACAGTCGAATGCTACGTTGATGATTTGGTTGTAAAAAGCCGTAACAAAGAAGATCACATCAAGGATTTGAAGACGATGTTCGATCTCATGAGGAGTCATCAATTGAAGATGAACCCCACTAAATCATTCCTTGGAATGTCTAGCGGAAAATTCCTTGGATTCGTCGTCACCACTAAAGGTATACATATCGATCCCGATAAGGTGAAAGCGATACACGAACTGCAACCCCCTAGAAATCTGAGAGAGCTCAGAGGATTGCATGGGTGTTTAGCTTACATCCGGCGGTTCATCTCAAATCTCTCTGGGAAGTGCCAACCATTCTCTAAGCTGAACAAGAAAGGAGTATCGTTTATTTGGGATGATGCCTGCCAAAAAGCATTCGAAGATATAAAAACATATCTGGCGAACCCTCATGTTCTCGTTGCACCAAAATCAGGTAAACCGTTCTTGATTTACATCAAGGCGATGAACCACTCGATAAGTGCTTTACTGGCACAAGACGACGATAACGGTCACGAACAGGCAGTCTATTACTTAAGTCGGACCTTGATAGGCGCCGAGTCTCGATATCCAATGATTGAGAAAGAATGCCTCGCATTGGTATTCGCAATGCAAAAGATGCGGCATTACTTGGTGGGATAGACGATTTACGTCATTTCTAACATGAATCCAGTACGGGTATTTATGACGCAACCGGCCTCTATGAATTGGCGGTTAGCGAAGTGGGCCCTTCTCTTATCCCAATATGATTTGCACTTCAAACAACAGAAGTCGATCAAAGGACAAGCGATTTGTGATCTTCTGGCGGCAAACCCGACCACAGATACGGCAGCAGTATACGATGACTTGCCGGATGAAACCCACGAGGTTAACACAACGTCACACCAACAAGTATGGCAATTATATTTTGATGGTGCTTCAAGGGCAGTTAATAAGGTAATAACCCCGGGAGGTTCTACTGTTTCCTCTGGGGTTGGGGTTGTCTTAATCTCCCCGGGAAAACATGTGATGCCTCGGGCTTATTCATTGACTAGTCCGTGCTCCAATAACGTAGCAGAGTACAATGCGCTTCTTATTGGACTCGGTTTTGCCAAGGAGCTGGGGGTCGAATATCTCGAAGTTTTTGGAGATTCTCAATTGATAGTCAACCAAGTCCGAGGAGAGTATGAAGTCAGGAACCAAGACCTGATCCCGTACCACCAGGAAGCCATCAAAATGGCAGAATCTTTTGAAGAATTCTTCATTGAATATATCCCTTGTCTCCAGAACGCTTATGCGGATGCACTGGCGGCACTAGCGGTATCACTTGCGCAGCCTCCCAAAACTGAACTGTTAGTCACAGTGAGGACGCATCAGCTCTGCATACCCATATACGATATGGATATTGAAGAAGAAAATGACGGAGACATTAACGCCAAGGAGGTGAATTCAACTCAAATTGGGTCTGAGTCCCGAGATTGGCGCTTTCCTATCATCGACTACGTCCAATACGGTATTTTGCCAGAGGATGTAAAAGAAAGAGAATCAATCCGCCGAAGAGCACCAAGATTCTTCTATAATACCGAGACCCATACGTTATACCGTAGAGGGTACGATGGTTTATTACTCCGATGGTCTGTTACTCCGATGCCTTTCAAACAAAGAAGCAGAAGAAGTTCTTAAGGAAGCACACGAAGGAGAATGTGGTGCGCATCAGCCTGGTCCCAAACTGTATGATCGCATCAGAAGAATGGGGTATTTCTGGCCAACGATGGTTCGTGACGCAATAGAATATGCCAGAGAGTGTCATGCATGTCAAATACATGCAAATTATATGCATCAACCACCAGAGCAGTTGCACGTATCAATTACGTCTTGGCCGTTCGAAACATGGGGTATGGATATTGTCGGTCCTATTTTTCCCCCTTCAGTCAAAGGCGATCGATTCATCCTCGCAATCACGGACTATTTCTCAAAGTGGGCTGAAGCGATTCCGCTTAAAGAAGTGAAGACGAACAACGTCATCAATTTTATCAAGCATCATGTCATATACAGACATGGCATGCCAAGACGGATCATTCATGACAACGGTCCGCAGTTCATAAGCAACGCCTTCATCAGGTTCTGCGACAAGTTCAAAATTGAAGATGTTTCGTCGACAGCTTATTATCCCGCTGCGAATGGATTAGCTGAAGCGTTTAACAAAACGATCATTAAGATCCTATCAAAGCTCGTGAAGACCAATAAACGAGACTGGGACGATAAACTCGGTGAAGCACTCTGGGCTTATCGCACCACCATACGCACGCCCACAGGTGCCACCCCGTATTCGTTGGTGTACGGATGTGAAGCTGTGCTACCGCTGGAAATTCAGATTCCATCCCTTCGGATCGCCCTCGCAACAGAGATGACAACGGAGGAACAACATCAAAAGCGACTCGAAGAGCTCGAGAGGCTGGATGAAAAGCGCTTGGAAGCTCAACAGCAAATTGAATTTTACCAGGCCAGGATGTCTAGGGCTTTTAACAAAAGAGTCCGACAGAGAAGCTTCAAGGAAGGAGATCTGATCCTCGCTGTTCGCCGACCAATAATCCTCACTTCTAAGAAGAAAGGTAAATTCGAACCCAAATGGGAAGGACCGTTTGTAATAGACACAGTCTATTCAAACGGCGCATATCGCCTGATTACTCAAGAGGGCGCCAGGCAATTAATGCCAATAAATGGGAAGTTCCTGAAAAAGTACTATCCCTAGTACATTCAGGATAACTCATTTACCGGGAAGTTCCTCGAAGAATATTACACTTAATATTCTAGAGGATAACCCAAAATCATTGTCACCACCAAAATCCCTCACTGATCAATTTCAATTGACAGTGAGTCCACCAAAAATGTTTTTCTGGCCCTCTTGATTCTCTCCATGAACAAGAGGTCCACTTTCAGTTCGGAGTCCCTTTTCGATAAACGAAAGAACTCCTTCCCTTTTTCTCTTTGGTTAAACCTTGTTCATGGTTATAACCGGAGTTGAAAATTTCACTTCGATAAACGAAGAACTCATCTTCAGTTTAGATAACCCATCCTATAAAAGGCAAGTTTATCTAAATTTTCCAGATTCTCGGAGTGGACACCCCACTTCTAGTTTCTTCTTCGCTGGAAATAGAATATAAAATTCTTCCTTTCCAGAATCAGGGAATAGAATATAAAATTCTTCCTTCCTTGTCTGTTGGGTTCGCCTTCACCCTAAAAGAAGACCGGGAAATAGAATATAAAATTCTTCCTTTCCCGCACCGCTCTTTCCAAAATTTGTCAATTTAGGATTCATCCTAGGAAGTTTATCCCGAATCCTAAGCAGGGATAAGTCTGCGCCTAACACACATATTCAATATTGTGGCAGGTTGTTATTAATAACACCAAAATCCAGGCCTTACACGCATGGGGAATTTCATCCTGAATCCTAAGAAAGGGTATGCCGACGCCTAACACGCGTCGCTGGTTTAGTCTTTCGCCATGGAAAAAGATACCAGAGTTCGATTCTGGGGTATTCTATCCTGAAGCCTAAGTAGGGATAAGTCAACGTCTAAAACACGTTGCTGGGTAGCCTATTCCCATAACAATGGCAAAGTCTACATATTCGAAGTTGTAGCATCAAGTCTAAGGGAGTTCATTCCTTTAGCACAACGTGACATGCGGAACGGATTTAGATAATCCGCATGCTAGCCCGACTCAAACGGTAGTCGGTAAAGGCTAATCAAACCCGTTGAAGGCTGGGGGTTAGCCAAAAATCCTAAAGTCAACACCTAACACGTGTCGCCGGGTAGCCTATTCCCGTAACAATGGCGAAGTCTATGTATTCGACATCATAGCACGAAGTCTAAGGGAGTTCATTCCCTTAGCACAACGTTACATGCGGAACGGATTCCGATAATCCGCATGCTAGCCCGACTCAAACGGTAGTCGGTAAAGGCTAATCAAACCCGTTGAAGGCTGAGGGTTTGCCAAAAATCCTATGAGTATTATGGTCAATCATTTCAAACGGAATGAGGAATCATAATAAAGATAAAGATAGAAACCAGTTTCACTAAGAGAATCAAATGTTAAAGTTTTCAGCAAATAAAATCATACATCAAGCCCATGGCTAAGGATCTGCTGACTAAACTTAGACAGCTTCTCATCATAAGCTTGCCTAAGCTCATCTTGCAACTCGGCTCTGATGGACTCTTCATTGGCGGCTAAAGTCTTCACCGCAACTTCCTCTGTCTCGACCAGCTGCTGCTTCAAGGACTTCAGCTCATCAGATAAAGCAGTGTGTGCTTGCTGATCCTGTATCTTCGTCATCTGAAGAATACTCAAAGTCTCATCTTTCTCACGGAGCTCTCTTCGGAGCTGGTCTATCTGGGTCTCACAAGAAGCAATGGAAGAATCAAGCTCGTCGAGTGAGGATAATCTAATAGCAAGGTTAGCCTCAACTCGGTCTACCCGGTCCCGCTGCACCTGAATCTCGAGCTCAGCAAAAACATAAAGGAGAAGAAAGAGCGGACTTCTATGCAGATGACGATCTTCTCAGGGTCATTGTCCGATAACAACTCCTTCACGAGGACATGAAGCCGAGAGGAAAGCCCTACACAAAAAGGAGAAATCCGTCAAAAAGCCTTAATAAGGAAATAAATGACATTTTCAGCGGCTTAATTTATACCTCCTTCCCCTTGAGTCGCTGGGGGTAGCGGAGACGTAACGGCTGTGGGTGTGTCAACTGGTGGAGTTGGTCTCACAGCCGGCTCAGCAGGATCAGCCTCGGCAAAAGCTCCTGTTAAACACAGAACAGAATGTTCAGATGCATTACATTATAGCTGCATTAGTCAAAAAATTGGCTAGTCCTATAATTAACTCGAGAAGAGGCACGTACTTTCAAAAGAACCATTCTCGGGATCCTGAGGGAGTACGGGCTCAGGAAACATATCCTCGGGCAGCGGGCCATCGATCTGAGGAGAGTCATACATGAAGTGGAACATAGAAGTGTCTGCAGGCAAACCTGCCTCGTCGAAATCGTCAATCGAAAAATCTGACACAAAGAAATGTAAGTACGAAAGAAGAATGAAGAGAATATGACCAATGGAAATAAGTTACCTCTCGTAGATGTATCTGGATTCACTGAATCAGGTCCTACATTGGTAGCCTCCCTAAAGTCGGCGGCTTCTGCAAGTTTTTCTACCTGGTAAGGTGAGTCAGGCTCACCAGAAGATACAAACTCATGAGGAGCAGGATCGAAACTCATCTCCCCTTCCTCGCGCTCTCCTGCATAGAATGGGAAAGCATGAGCCTAAAAATCTAAACGATCAAGAGAATGATCTATAGAGTAGATGTTACCTCTGTCGCTAGCAGGATCATCACCAGCCAAGTCCATCTCAGATGCCCGCGAATCTGCAGGCTGCTTATGGGCTAGTCTCTTCTGCCTATCGGCACGGACAGTAGTCGAAGGTCTTGCCCGGGCAAAAGGACGGAATTCCTCTTCACTGTTTGTCGCTGTCCCTGAAATATCAGATAGTGGTCAGGACTGGCAATTCGGAAATGCAGAAAGAAAAGATGGGTGACTAACCTCGCTCGAAAGTGAGGTTCAACTGTCGCTCAGCACCCGGGAGACTGAACCTAGCACCAGTGCAGCCTGTCACAGTCCACAACCATGCACGAAGACCGTCCACCAAACCTCCATGAGCCCGAAGCTGCTGGCACGGGTTTCCGACATAAAGCTGGTCATAACCAAACTGGCGAGCGAATCGGCAAGGTAGATACGGCTCTATAAAACACTGATTCCCCACCCGGAAAGTCAAGTAGCCCGGCCTGATGTTCACTAGCCAATTAAAGCAGCCGATATCTAAATAAGTGCGATACTCCCTCGGCTTCTCCTCATCAATCAAACATTCGCCATACCGGCTGGAGAACTGCGGAAAACAAGTAGAGAACGCCCAGCACTTGTGGACCTGTAGCTGCCTCCTGATATCAGAGAATCCTCGGCCTTCCCACTCGCCATTCTCAAGCAGCTGTAGTAAGGGAACAGAGTGGTCCATGGCATGCGGTACCGACATCATGTCAGAACGGTGAAGGACGAACCAAGCCATCAAATAAATATACGGAAGCTCCACCTTAGTAGTAGGAATCTGAGTCGGCGATTCACTCTCCTCCCGTGTAAAAGCACCGGAAATCTGTCGAAGCCCTCGATGAATGTTAGCCACCATCACCGGAAGAAGGGAAAGTTCCTTTCCGTAGGCAAGTTGAACTGCAGGGTAGAGCACTTCCAGCGGCAGAGCGTCACCAGACTGATACGGGACCACGCATTTCTTTAACCAGATGGCGAGGTAGCCGGCAAGAAGAGTCATCGGACGAATCGGTGCGGTCGCATGGCATAAGAATGATTTGAATTTAGTCCCTACAGGAAAGCCACTCTCAGGACTGCTAATGGTATAGGAGTGGGCGTCAGTCTTCTTCAGCAGCTCATTAACCTCTGAAGGAGTCAGCGGTGCCAGTTCACAAATAGTTTTGCCAGAATGGCTCTCCAGATTCCTGAACAAATATGATGCGAACTGCTTCAGGCTCACATTTGATTTGGTCCTCTTCGCTAGGGGCTTAGACTGCGCCAAAGCAATGTGATAGTGACAAGCGAGGTCCCATAAGGTCTCGTAGCGGTCGGGCATGCGATCCTTCAGCTGGCTCAGTTCATGGTTAGAAGGAAAATACTCCTGGTATAATATCTGACCCATGGACAAACCAGAAATCTTATGCATCTCATGAAGAGCCAAACCCAACTCTCCGTGCCTAGTCATAAAGGTATTCAAATCCGGATTATAAAGCTCGCATAGGGCAAAGAAATGCATCGCACTAACAGGTAAACCATGCATGGTGGCACGAATGGCTGCATAAAGACCGCAAGCGTGCAACTCCTCGCTCCAACGGCTCAAGACGTACTTCGTCATACGAGCCCACCAAAACCTGTCCAAAGAATGGACCCAACCATAGAATCTGTGGCGCGGCGCAGGCATCTCTCGTCCTAAGTTAGCGAGGCGATTCCTCAAAGTGGAAGCAGAGGCAAGGAACTCGTTACGGGGCGGTGCATCTAGTCCCAGCACTCCAGGACGCAGTCCAACAATATGATTCCTACTCGAACCAGGAACTGCCTGACGAGTAATGTAGCCGCAATGAACGCTCTCATGCTCCTCTGTCAAGCACCACGACATCTCCCGTGTCACAGCATGACGCCTGAGCTCAGTCAAGGAACGGTGCCGAGGAATCTTCGGTAAATAGAAGAAGCCATTGCCAGTCTTATGAAGCCACTGCTCGGCGTCAATAAATGCTGCATCAGGATCTCTGACAGAATCACCAAACAAGAAATCAGTCTTCCTGAGAGACTGAACGGAACTAGCATCCTTCATGAGGGGCGCATCTGTAATCAGCTGACGAAGGGCTCGATGTCCACCTTCCTTCACCACTTGGGCAACCTCTGTCGACGTGCCCGGAACAAACTGGGAAGCAAGTGGAATCGGCGAAAAATCATCAGACGTCGAATAATATTCGTCACGACGTCCATTCACCGCATGCGATGAAAAGGCTCCGGAAGGATACTCCACTGAAAACAAGCAATTAAGTGTTTGTTAATTTCAGGTATAAAAGGAAATTGAACTCATCTTACAAATCGGTAAGATAGAGTCATTACCTTATAAAGGGTGAGACGATTTGGCCACATTGTGCATTCATAAGATAGGGCATATCGACAATATATCCCTGCCTTATAAAACACAATGCAGCGTCAAAACGCCCCCTTTATTTTGAGATATGGTTTTGCCCAAGCAAAACCTATCTTTAAAGCGTCAATCCTCACCAAGGAGAATCAAGGCTCTTCCCGATTGCCTCACCAAGGAGAACAACGTGGGGTAAAAGGACCAATTTGCAAATTTTTAGAGAAAAAGAGGGTTAATTTGTAAAATTTCTATCTTTAAAGCGTCGGTCCTCACCAAGGAGAATCAAGGCTCTTCCCGATTGCCTCACCAAGGAGAACAACGTGGGGTTAAAAGGACCAATTTGCAAATTTTCAGAAAAAAGAGGGCTAATTTGTAAAATTTCGAATATGCAAAAAAATAGCTCACCAGCATATGAAGGAAGCACGCGTCAGCCGATGCAGCAGGGGAACGACCTCTCGAGACTCGCGACATAATGACCTACAAAATAAATCAAGAGGTCAGATCTAGAAAAAATCCTCTTTTTATTGCAATTCTACCCCCCTGAAAGATAAGCTCGAGGCGCCAAATCATAATCCTAACCCTCGCCTGCAATCCCACAAGTTCATAAACTAAATTAAGCATAAAAAAATGCTAAAATTATGGAAGATATACCTGAGGGAAAGCTCGAAGATCCAATAAAAATTAGATCTTGAAAAGTGCTCGAACCACGCGCTCGAGGGGCCTGAGAAAAATTCTAAAAATGAAAGTTTCGAGGGATTTCTCAGTCAAAGATTCAAAGGAATGCTAGATCTAAGACGGATATCAAGTTTTGGATGAGAACGGATGCTCGAGGGAAGAGAAAAGCAAAAAAGAGGCTAAGGGGGGGCGGCCCTAGGTGAGGGAAAATAAAAGAAAAAAAACCCCTTTTAAAGGGTGAACCGGCCTTGAACCAGACCGAACCGAACCGGACCGGACCAGTTTTGAATCGGAATCTAAATTGAAGCTGAACCGAGTGTCGAAACGACTTCAAATCGACCGACGATTAAGCCCATCATTTATTCACTCCTCTCCCATATGATATATTCGGAAGAGTCGGAGGATTTTTTTTTAGCCTAATTACTGCCTTTTGGGTCATTGTAAGACCGGTTCAGTTCATTTGGGCACAGAAAATACTCCAATAAGGTATATGAGTATAAACTGTTCCCTAATTTTCGTTGAGAAGTTCCTGGAGGATGCTTTTATAAATATTCTTAAGGATAACTCAACAACACGACGCCGGACAACGCGTTGCAGATAAAGACTCGACGCCAATCGATGGTCAGCTAAAAATTAGCAAATCGGGAATCGACTTCAAGTTTAAAATTCCGACAACGGTCAGACAATAAATGCAGTACTGGAACTCTTACGGACATTCGACAAAGCACCGAATAGCCTGGAGAATTGAAGGAATCAAGAACAGAAGCCATTCCAAGGTCCCGTTACACCGACTGAAGGTTGGGACAATCATATCCAAAGTATTCCAGGCTCTTTTATAAAAGAACGAGACTGAAATACTTTGGAGGGGGTATCTGTAGGCATATAAAATTGCTTATAGGTCCCTTAGCACAGCTCGGCACAAACCGACGAACCATCGGGCGACATATCCAAACACGAGTCATCCAACCATAGGCAACGGAATGCATCCATTCGCGTGCGGAATCAAGCCAACGGTTCGGGGAGTCAACGAGTCATCCAAACAAGAGCGTACTCGGATGAATCACGACCGAATCAAGATCGGTTTAGGACTCGAACTCAAAAGTGGAGTTACTGCCAAATCAGGAATCCGACTTACTGCCAAATCAGGTCAACGAGTCAAGTCTGAATCAACCAAATCACGGACGGAACCGGAAAAAGAACCGAAACAACCGAACGACGGACGCAAAACCCGGAGGGGCTCGGCCGAAACCGAGCCACCTCAAGGTGGCTCGGCCCAGCAGGAGTTCGAGAGAGGGGAAGAACAGATCTGAGATCTACACGAGATCACACTCCGGATCTAAGCTTGGTCTTAGATCCCGAGATCCGAGCGATTATTTCCTTAGTGAACTAATCCCTCCCGGCTATTATTCCCTTCGTGGAATAATACCCGTAAAATCGTGTAGATCCGACCGGATCTAGATCGCGCGGTGGTCCACGGATTAACCCCGGCGTTGGCAAAGAACCCACAAAAGCGAGCGACCGCAAAACAGGAGCTCGCGATTTGTTCACAAGGAGAAAGTTGTAATTTTTCTTATTTTCTTTTATTTCGTTGTAACCGGATCTAAAAAAGACCGGATCTTTTGTAACCACAAAAAGTTGTTATTTTGAGATCACAATGACTTCAATGAAAGCTACAATTTTCACCGCGAACAGTAATGTCGCATCTTTTGAACCGCAAATACCAAAGCGAGACATTCTTTTTCAACTGGATTGTATCGGTATTCGGCTCCCATCATAGTCCTGCTTAGGTAATAGATGGCTTGCTCTTGACCCTGATCGTTATTCTGGGCCAACAGAGCTCCAAGAGAATGTTTCATGGCTCTCACATATAACAGGAATGGCTTCCCTGATTTTGGGGCTACAAGAACCGGCGGTTGAGTAAGGTACTCCTTAATCTCCTCGAATGCTTTTTGACATTCTCTATCCCAGATAAAGGACACTCCTTTCTTCATGAGCTTGGAAAAAGGTTGGCAATGCCCTGAAAGATTCGATATAAATCTTCGGATATAGGCCAGTCTACCTTGTAAACCTCTGAGCTCTTTGAGATTCTTCGGAGGTGGCATGTCTTGGATGGCACGCACTTTCTCTAGATCAAGGGAGATCCCCTTGGAGGTAACGATAAATCCTAGGAATTTTTCGCTTGAAACTCCGAGAAACGATTTCGTCGGATTCATTTTTAGCTGATGTGCTCTCATGATCTCGAACATTGTCTTCAGATCTGTAAGATGATCATCTTTACATTGGCTCTTTACTGCTATATCATCGACGTAGCACTCAATCTTCTTTCGTAGGTGCTCGTGAAAGATGGTATTCATTACACGTTGATAAGTTGCACCTGTGTTTTTCAGGCCGAAGGGCATCACTGTGTAGCAATATACCCCCAGTGGTGTTCTAAAAGCGGTATGCTTTTCGTCTTCTGGGTGCATCTTGATCTGATTGTACCCGGAAAACCCGTCCATGAAAGACATCCTTTCATATCCACAGGTGTTATCGATCATGACGTCGGTGATAGGAAGCGGAAACTCATCTTTTGGACAAGCTGCGTTAAGATCGCGAAAGTCGATGCATATCCGGACCTTACCATTTTTCTTGGGCACTGGAACGATGTTAGCCACCCAGTCGGGGTGTTGTTCTTCCCTAACAAAACCTAAGTCTATGAGCTTTTTAATTTCTAACTCAATTGATTCCATGATATCTGGACGAAACCGGCGTTGCTGTTGTTTAACGGGTTTGGCATCCAGATCGATATTGAGACGATGCATGGCCACTTTTGGGTCAAGACCAGGCATGTCTTCATAATTCCAAGCAAAGACATCTATATATTCTCGGATGAGAGATATAAGATCTTCTTTTTCGGATGATGATAAGTCTTCAGCTATGAAGATAGGCTTGGGGTTAGATTCATCTCCCATGTTGACCTGGATTACTTTATCTTCAGTGGGTGGTTCGCGTTGTTCAAAGCACATATCCCACAAGATGTTGAGGTGTTTGATCCAAGGATCGTCGGTGAATTCGATTAATTCTTCATCACCCCCTGTGTCTTTATCTGGATGACTAGTTGAAACCATGTTCACAGTTAGGCTTTTGAAGAAAAGCCCAACACTAGCGTCGGACTCATATGAAGATGTTCCGGATGAATGGTCGTGACGCAGGTAGTTACTGATTTCATTTTCCGAGGCTGACGGAGTTGTGACGTAGCCCACGCCTCTTCCGGTTTTTTGATAGTAGTCTGGAGGTTTTCCTTCGGGAGTGAGAGACATTCGGATCGGCGTTCGCCTTCCTTTCCCAAAGTTTAAGCCTTGCTTTTCGTTAAAGTTATACCCCCATTCGTTTCATTAAGTGTATAGAATTGGGTTCATGGTAATGAAATTGAGGAACTCCATCATCTTCTTCTGAACTTCCCCGTCGGAGTGGTGTGGGTTTGACTTTACCAAGACGGATTGGCTTTTGCCCTTTCTTTTTAGACGGGACTTCGAAGAAAGCCTTTTGTGCATCTTCTACTTCTTCATCGGAAGTGAAGTATGACTTAATTGACAATGTGAGGCATGCTTCTTCACGCAATGTATGCCACGAGCTAGTACCTGCATTATGATCATGCTCTATTTGTCCAACTATAAAAGATTCATCCGATAAGTATGCCAAAATAAAATCTTCATTAATGCACCACTCGCCCTCACTCGGTACATTATTATTGTTCTCGACTGGACCAATTACATTAAAGTTCAACTCCCAGGGACAATTCCCTTCCGGGTCTGGTTCGACATCCGCTTCATTACCACTGTCGATATCTTCTGTCTCTTGTGACTCTGAGTAGAAGACAGAATTCGTATGGAAGTTTTCTACTCCCTTGAAGGGGTATTTCTCCGCAATCAGGGTCTGAACTTCGTCTTCATCATTGACATACTTCATAACTTGATGTAGGGTGGATGGGATAATGCGATTTGCATGAATCCATGGTCGTCCTAATAACAGATTGTAGGACGTGTCCGCATCTATGATGTAACAAGCCACTTCTGACCTGAGATCTCCGATTTAACATCTGAGCTTAATCTTTCCCATAGGCCGAGTGCTGTTAGCATTAAATCCGAAGATGGTGGTTTGGGTGGCATGCAACCGATGCAAGGGAATCCCTAAAACTTGCATAACTCTGTATGGCATGATGCTAAGTGCCGAGCCTGGGTCGACCTGAACGCGGCTGATCTCTGATGACCCGATGTATCCTGTGTAGTACAGGGGTCTATCATGTTTATGTTTCACCTGCATATCTTCCTGAGTGAATGATATGCAAGGTAGGCTTCTGGCTGCTTGTAAACACTGCAGACAGGACTGATCTTCAGACGCTTCCGGAATTGGAGCAACTTGAGTGATGAAGCTCTCCGTGTTCTTCAAGGCTTCAATTAGAGCTTCTCTGGTAGTTTTGGACAACTTCAAGAGCTCGTAAAGGGTGATCCTGGCAGGTATGTTGGCTAGCTGCGCCATTACATTAAATTGATAAGGGGCGCTTGTTTCGCCAAGATCTTGGTGAAGATTTTTGTTGAACCAGAGATCTCTTTGCTTCCCTTTATCAACCGGCTTCTTTGGCACAGAACCCCCAGCGTCTTGGGGCTGTTCTTCAGCTTCTTGAGCATTCTGGTCATAGTTCCTCAAATAAGCTTTCCCTGAACGAGTACCGGGGTTACCCTCCGGGTATGCTGCTAGGACGATCCTCTCTTCTTCTGAGTCGGTGAGAGGTTTGAGATGGTCATTATTCTCATTAACAGAGGGGCTAATCAAGTTGGATGACTTAGCCTTGCTTCTTTTCTGCTTGAATGCAGTGTCCGTCCATTGCTGATCTTCAATTAGGTCCGGATGGACCCACATGATCTCTCCTTTTGGGGTAGTGAGGGGTACCAACCCCCTGCCCTTCTGATTGTGTAAGTCGGTGTTTTTCAAGTGCATTTCCCCTTTATGGACTGGAATGACACCGTCTGCAGCAGCTACAGGGGGAAAGTCACCGAACTGGACCGTAATCAAATTAGTGGATACAGTCTTCTGCTCCGGCTTCAGAGTAAGTACATTGGCATTCACCAAATTTTGCAAGATGTCTTTGAAGACATAGCATTTTCTAGTAGGATGTCCCAAGAACCTATGATAGCGACAGTAATTGGGGTCATCTACCTTTCCTGCTTCATCTGGTTTTCTGATTTCAGGGAGCTGCAATTTATTATTCTTCCGAAGTAGTTGGAACAGAGTATCCACATGCTCTTCTTTGAACGAATACTGCTTAGGCACTCTTTGCTGATTAGGTGTCTTGCCTTGCTTAGTAGGCGGCGGTACTTGCGTGTAGTCAGCTGCTAAAGTATCTTTTCCCTTAGACCGTTGGGCGTTGTTCTGATTGCGTTGCTGCTGCGGCTTGGGTTGTGGCTCTTCTTCAGCTTTGATCCGAGCGACAATCTCTTCAGCTTGCTCCCCTTGCGAAACCAGTTGTCTCCAGGAGCAACATTCTGCTATCCCCATCTGAGCAAGGAGCTGGGTCTGCAAGTTGTGCCTGCAAGTTTCAACCAAGGTTGATTGAGTCATACCTGAGGGGCATCGCAATGTCATGCTGCGGAATCTTTCAACATAGGTCTTGATAGATTCTCCCTTCTTCTGCTTAGTGGCGAGAAGAGTCGAGACTGAGACCTCTGTGTCGTCTTCAAAGAATCTGGCCAAGAAAAACCTTTCCAAATCTACCCATTTCTGAATAGATCCAGCAGGCAATTTCATAAACCATTCAAAGGCCACTCCTTTAAGGGTACCGATGAACAAGTGTGTCAGGATTGCATCGTTTGCTACCACATCTCCGGTCTGTGACTTGAAGTAGTAGATGTGTTGGTTCGGCGATCATGTACCATCAAAAGGTTGCAGCGTTAGAGCCTTAAACTTTGGTGGATAGGGAGCTATATCCCATTCTGCAGGGTAGGGCCGTATCACTCCTTCCTCGTGAAGCTCGCTTCTGTTGGCCATTGCGTTAAGGCGGGCTTCTAGCTCATCCACTTTGGTTGACTGAGGATACAGCTCTTTATCTATCTCTTTCTCATTGTCAGAAGAAGAGTCCAAGTTGTGAGTCTCACGATCTGAATGTTCGTGTGCTTTTTGCTTTCCCTTTGACGTTGTCCTTCGGGAAGACTCGGGTTTTGGCCCCTTTTCAGCGAGAAACTGGGCCAACATATCCTTCAATTGGAGAAGTGTCTCCTGATGCGCCTGAAGCATGACATGATGTTCGCCCACTCTTTTGGCTATATCCTCGGGGTTTCCCATCATGTAGACAGAAACTTTTTGTGCTCCGACAGAGCTTGAAGATTGAGATTCAGCTATTGCCGAATGTTCATCACTCGTCGTAATCCCTTTGGCTAACTTTTGATAATTAACCGGTCGTATAGCTCCAGTCCGTGACCGAGTATGCCGATACACCCCTTCGAACTCATCACAAATTTCTCGAACAGTCGGGGAATGGCTCCTTTCTGATTCATCAGAACTAGGATACGAAACCTTCCCTCTACCAATCATGTTGATGGTGACCTGAGGGTATTCGGCTTCAGAACCTTTCTTCTTATGACAACGTCGCCTCTTGGTAGGTCTTACGACATCCGCCAATCTGTCGAACACTGACTGTCGGGGCTCGGGTGCGCAACATTGACACTCGGAGAGGACTGCTGAAATAATCCTCTCACAATGGCAGGAACGATTTGCCTGTTGCATTGGTTTTCTTCTAGAGAGTAACTCTCGCAAGTCAGGGCTTTGAGATTGACTCTTCATCGGAGACTGGTTCTTGGTGGACGTGAATCTTAAACCCACGTCGACTCTCTTGAACTTGGCGGACCACATCGCATTTGGGAGTTGAAATGCGAGGGTCGCGTTGTGATCTATAAACACGAGACCTTGGCCTGCGTTTAGTTGATGAAACAGACCCCTTAGGGTCTTGTTTTGTTTGGACACACTCATGAGGTGCATGTTTTCCCTTAGCAGGGCTATGTTTTGATTGGACAACGCACCACTGAGGGTCGCGTTTAAGCTGAATCACCCGAGGTTCATAATTGGATTCATTACCTCGAAGTGTGCGTTCTGGAGTATGAACGCAATGCTTGGGCAGATCTTCAGAAACACAATTCTCGCGTTGGACCAGGGATTGATTTTCTCGGAGATGTGCTCGTCGGATGGATCTTCTCCGTCTCCGAGCGGCGTTTTTCTTGGCTTGTTTCAAAGCCTTAGCAGCAGCGTTGTCGGCGTTGATTGGGCCTTTCTCTGTCATAGGCCTCTTGCAACCCAGTACACGCCGTGTCGAAATGGGCGCGGGATCTTCAGCTTGCAGAGCGAGTTTGAGGCTTTGGCCAAAGGAGAGGGATTTCTTTGGCGTCTCAACAGCAGTTAAGACCTCTTTAGGGCTCTTATAGGCATCTCGCCTAGCTTTAGGGCTAAGCGATCCAGAGGAGAGGACTTCCTCGTACTTGGCTTGGTCAAACTCCACGACTATAGTTTCGACCGTGGTTCCAGTGAGGTGAACGTCGGATTGCGCCACCACTTCCTCGTCAGAGAAGATAGTCCCCAGCGGAGTCGCCATCTTTTGTTTGTGGAAAAATTTGTAATAAGAAAATGAAGGAAAGAATTATATTTGATTTTATTCTCTCTAACTGCTTAGAAAAAGAATGCTTACAACTCTCTCAACTCTCGATTACAATTGGATTTCCTGATTACAAAAGAGAAGAGAATGAATTTGGATTCTCCCCTTTGTTTAATTCTGGGTTCTTCTTGGTAGCGATGAGATGCCTCCCTCGAATGCTTGTGTCGAGTTTGCTTCTCGTTGACGATCCGAATATCTATACTCACTGGAACAACGGTCTGGTCTGGTTGATAACTCTTGATGAGTTTTCTGTTTCAGAACAAACAACAAACTCTAATAATGATAGAGTTGTTTGAATCGAAAATAATTCGGTTAATGGGCCAAGTAACGACGGTTCGGAGCTCCACCGCTTGTTGATTCCTCAGACTGTGTAAGGAGTCAATCCTCTTTTTCTGATTCTGAAAGATCTGATCTCTAAAGTTCCCCCTCTAGGTGATCAAAATCCGATCCCCACAATCCAAAAATCCCCCTTAACTCTATTGAGTTTGTTGATATTTATAGGAAGATTAGGAGTGTAACTGACCCCTTAATCCGCTCCTAAATGATAGGTTTTGTTACCTCATTAATCGGTTGTAACCACCCATGTAAGCCACTCCTCAAATCAGTTGCCTCATTAAGCGGTTTTCGAAACTGCATTGATCGTGTTTGAACAGGTCAGAACTTTGACATGCGTTCTGGCATAGATTCTATGTTTGAACACAGCATCTGGAGGTGCGTTCTGCGGCGATATTGAGCTGCGTTCTTCTATGTTTGCAGGTGCGTTTGGCAGCAGTATAGAACTGCGTTCGACGTCAGCTGGAGCTGCGTCTGGCAGCGGTTGGAGCTGCGCTCAGTTGCTGATCTGAGCTGCGTTCAGCGCTGATTTGAGCTGCGTTCAGAGGCTGATCTGAGTTGCGTTCAGAGGCTGATCTGAGTTGCGTTTGAGCTGTGCTTGGCAGCGATTGGAGCTGCATTTGAGCTGTGCTTGGCAGCGATTGGAGCTGCGTTTGAGCTGTGCTTGGCAGCGATTGGAGCTGCGTTTGAGCTGCGTTTGAGCTGCGTTGGAGATGCGTCCGAGCTGTGCTTGGCAGCGATTGGAGCTGCGTCCGAGCTGTGCTTAGCAGCGATTGGAGTTGCGTTCGAGCTGTGCTTGGCAGCGATTGGAGCTGTGCTTGGCAGCGATTGGAGCTGCGTTTGAGCTGCGTTTGAGCTGCGTTTGAGTTGTGCTTGGCAGCGATTGGAGCTGCGTTTGAGCTTCTCTGTCTTTATATATGGATGACACCAATGGCCATTCGAGAAGGTCCTATTCAGGCCATTTGTGATAATTGAGGCATCTCAATAACGCTCTATCAACTGCAGGTCACGATCTCCACTAAGATTTCCTTGCATGGTTTAACCATGTACTCCTCAGTGTGTCGAATATCATTACACTGCTTATCAGCATCTCTAATAGTTGCTAATATAATATTAGTCATGTTGTTGTCGTAGCCATCAAGATCAATCATCTCACATAAGAAGTTGCATTCGTGTTTGCAGCAGTTGAAGCTGCGTAGGTGATTGAATTGGTGTTGTGTCTGGACGATGGTACACAGGGAGGACTTCCACGTCTTGGTTTGAAGAGATCGTTGATTTGTAATCTCTTTCTGTCAGAGCGTTGCTAAAGATCGTCGTTTTGTAATCTTTGCTTTAGCTCTTTGATATGTGAAAGTCTTCAAATTGTAGCCTTCCGGAAGTCGTCAGATTGTAACTTCCATCATTGGTGTTTGATGGAGAATCAGATATCTATTATTATTTTTAGACATCCTACAATAGGTCCCCCAAGCAGTGTTATTGACCTGTTCGATGTTGTCGACGTACTTGAATAAATACCTAGGAACGCCGGAAACACTGCTTGGACACCAAATCATGCTCAGCTGATAGAGGATCTGTAGCAGGACAAAGTCCTTCACATCTCGGCGATCAGAAGATAGTACCAGCTTCAAGAGCAGGTCCTCCACATTGCGTCTGGTGGGGCCTCATTTGGGGGGAGCTATACTACTGGAACCCCCCACCTTGGGTTTGTCAAAAAACCTGGACCAAATTCAATTTTCCCTATCCCGATTGTGGTCAACATGAAGCCCCTCATTGGAGAACCATGTATGCTCCATTACCCACTCAAGGTTGAATGAGCATGCGATCTCTTCTCCATCATTCCTATCGGTGAAGACAAATTGTTTGCTTTTCTTGTCCCACTGACTCAAAATGTGCTCAAAGGTGGGAAGATCAACACCAGGTGGGCCAAATTGGACGTAGTGTCTGAATACACTATCTTCGTAGGCTGCAAAATACCTTGGCCCCATACGTGTCACCAAATTCCGCATGAAGTCGTGATAGGCACCGAAGCTGGCGGTGGGTCGCAACATAATAGCTGGCTTTGCCCTTTTTCTACAAAACAAAAACACAAGACGAGAGCATTTTTTAGTATAATCAGTAAACATAATAACTATGCTGTAAACTTTGCGGGTAAACCAACAACCTTAACAACAACCCCATAACCTTAAACAACAAAAACCTAACCTTAACAACCAAAGCCTAACCTCAACAACTAAACAACAACCTCAACAATAAAGGCATAAACCTTGCATGTTAACAGTAACCAACAACCTTAACAACAACCCCACAATCTTATCAACCAAAACCTAACCTTAACAACCAAAACCTAACCTCAACAACCAAACAACAACCTCAACAATAAAAGCATAAACCTTGCATGTTAACAGTAACCTCCACAGCTAACAGACACCCGTAATTTTGGACCTTCTCACCAGACTAGGAGCATTATCAATCAAACCATAACCTTAACAACATAAAACTTGCGATAAAAATTACCTTTTGGGTGCCGCCATGTGCTTCTCTTTTTCTCCTCTCTGTAGACTAAGGAGCGCTCTAGTGGCATCGTTGGACACGCCGGTGGTGCCGGTGCTGCCCTCTAGACCTTCGCGGGGGCCTACACTTAAATTTTGAGGTGGGCTTCTGGGATGAGAATGGCTGGTTGCGATGTCCTCTAGAGCATCAGCAATTGCAGCTCGAGCTTCAGATTCAATCCGCACTGCAGTTGTATGGGCTCTTTCTGAGATTTCGAACCGCCTTTCGCTGTGGTCGGCATTGAGGTTGGCTTTGGGGGTTGAATCGCCGGCCATTTTGATCCCTTTGCTTTGCTTCGGTTTGCGTTGGGGTCGGTTGATTTAGGACTAGGGTTTTGAATTGGGTTTCTGGAGTCGGTTTGCTTGCAGAAGAGAGAGATGACAGGGTACGGACGAGGAGGTAACTCATTGCTTGCAGAAGAGAGAGATGACAGGGTACGGACGAGGAGGTAACTCATAACGGGGAATTTTAAACGTAAGGGTATTTTGGGCTAACTCATAACGGGGAATTTTAAACGTAAGGGTATTTTGGGCATTTCGAGCGGGGTTTAAACGGAGTTATGCCTGGGGATCCGTTTTGGGGGCTGGAAGAAAATCGCTCACGGTTTTGGGGGCAAAGCACCCGTTGAAAAAGTCTTGGGGGGGCAGAGCACGTTTTGTTCCGTTTTGGGGGCTGGAAGCATTTTTCCCTATTAAGATTGATCCATTCTTATAGAAGTTTATAAATATAATGTTAGATGAGAGTTCAGTAATAACTTTAAAAAAATTTAGATCTATTAATTTCCAAGGATCTTCGCCTATTTCTCTTATCTTCCCTTTTTGTTTTATAATATTCTTGATTAAACAGAAAACCATTTGTAGTCATGCGGTTGTCTAGGATTACCTACGTGTAACTTGGTCTTGATATCTATATGTTTGTGCTTTCCTCTCACTCATTTTAATTAATGATGCATATACACAGCTACATTGTGATGAAATATAACTCACATCAAACGTACAAAAACATCCAGCATTTTTATTCGTAAACGTAGGTTACGCAACTTATACATTAGGCTTCACTCACCAAATCTCACTTCACTTTTACAAACTTGTAACACCTCAAGCCTTTATTCAACCACTCTAGTATTTACTACTACTACACATACAACCAAACTCTCCTCCTTAAATTTACACACATCATCCGTATCTCCTCCCTTGAACCCGAGGCTCAAACAAGGCAAGCTCCTCCCCTCTATTCTCCTTCACCCTCCTCGCCTCCTCCGTCGACATCCTGTACGAATTCATGATCACCTCCACCGGCATCCCTTTCAGCACCGAATCCTTGCCCACGATATTGCTGACGATGGCGTTGTCGTTGGTGAAGAACGCGACGTACTCAAACCCCTCTCGGCTTGACCGGATCAGGGTAGCGAAGTGCTGCGGCACCACAACAACTTGGCCTTGGCGGACTTCGTTGTTGTGAACGGTGTTGCCGCGCAGGCCAACGATCTGGAAGCGGGCGCTGCCGCGGGATATGTAGACTATGGCGTGGGCGTTCACGTTCCAGTGTGGAGAGATCAGGGCGTCCTGTAAAGAAGAGGAAACCAAATTTAATTTAATGATCATTGCTGGAGGAATAGAAAAAATATCATTAATTTCAACAAAATATCATTTTTTGACCATATAGAATTACTGAAAAATCATTTAAAAAGCACTAAAAAGATTTTTTTTTTTTAATTTTTTTGTAATTCCTTGAAAACCTAACAATATAAAAATTATGCCATATTAATTCTCTTACCGGGCGAACAACTCCTTTCTCAGCATTCAACTGAAGATACCTAAGAATAGGCAGCTTCTTACTGTTGAGGTGAGTAATCCTCCCTGCATTAGGATTATAGATATCAGCCCTCTCAGGATCATCAATGTTCTCCTTAATTCTCAAGGAGCAAAAAGCCTGCTCTAATCCATTGACAGTTGTTTGTCTTCTTCTCTCCTCTTCGTACTCTTCTCTCTCCATTCTCGAGGGCCTGATAACGCGAAGCTCTTCCTCAACTCTAATGATCTCTCCTCTATTGTCGTTGCGGCCCTTGAGCTTCTCGGCGAGGTCTCTGCTGATTCCCATTACTTCGGCTAAGGATTCAGTTTCGAAGCCATTGAAGATGTTCTCATTGGAGTCCTCCTGGCGGGTGGGCTCTACGCTGAACCTCTGGCCTCGCTGCTTCCTTCCAGCTAGCAAGAATTGCTGCAAAATTCAGAAGAAGTTTATAGTTAGTCACTATAAACTAATTATATTAAGAAAAAAAACTGATACGAGTAGACAAATATGAGATAGAATCACAACTACAACTATGATTGAGTTTTTAGGAGTGGTATGGTCCTTTGACATAGTATAAGAGCAACCAAGATTCAAATTTATATACTCCTCAACTAATACTGAAATAATTACTTTAATCATGATATTCTTTAAATTTTAGGAATGTGATCCAAAATCGAAATGTTTGGCGTATATTTGTGATTTGCATTAATATTTATTTCAGACTTGAAAAAATAAATAAGACACTCTACTAAATAACAAACCCTTGCAATGATGCCCGCTATCAAAAGAATTTAGACCGTACTGGGGTTTCCATCCAAATACAACTATGATTTTTAGTTCATGCTCACCCTGTGATTGCGGTCGAGCTGGTTAGCATTGTTGCCGGTGTCAACGACGGTGATAGCAACAACGGGCTGATCACCGTCGTTATAAGCCCAATGCACAACTCCAGCAGGCAATGCAAGGATATCACCCTCACGGAAGTGGTTGATTCTCTGGTGCTGGTCGCTTGACCTCTGTCCTTGACCACGCCGGCGTTGCGATTGCTGCTGGAATTGCTGGAATGACTCCGGGCATCCGGGCACAACGGTGCCTGAAATCCCTCTACCTGTAAACAAGTAAACAAGCTTCAGTCGAGGACTTATTTGAATAAAATAGTTGGAGAATGGGGAACTGCATCCATATTTCAAACATACATGTATAGTTGGATGTTGTTGCAGAAATCTGACAAAAATAGATCAAGAATAGGATAGTAAAGGGTTTTTTGCGCATAGCCCAATTGCTGCTCTTTAATTGCAGATAGACCCATGAACCTTTATTGTTGAGGACTCGGTCTAGTTCTATCGTTGGGGATCGGAAATTTTCTTGAATCTATACTTTTGACTCTTTTACTCCTCTTAGGAGGTCTATTGGTCAAAATCAATTTTCTCTTTCCGATGGAAAGAGAATAAAAAAGAAATCTAATCATGGTGGTCTATCTACACCAATATTAGACCTGTGGAGTACTCTAAACACAATTGGGCAATAGTACTACAACAGGTCTATTTGTAATTCATCCATTTTTAAAACTAATGCTGACGTTGAATTTAAATTTGTTAGTACAACTTTTGGAACTTATGTGAAGTGGGAATTTTGGTGCGGTGGAAGGTAGATTTTGACATCATATCAAATTAATCCAGTTTCAAATGTTATTATGACCACCAATTCAAAGCGGATTTTTTTAAAAAAATGCAGTTTTTGGCCCATTAAACTGAGCCCTCGCAATAAATCAAAGTTTTTAAAGACGTCTTGAAGCAGGCTTAGTATCAAAAACTACTTCTAATCAAACACACCTGAAAACAATCGTCATTATCAGTAAAAAAAAAGTAGCTTGCCTTGAAGAATGTAGACAAGGCGAGGAGCATTGAAGAAAGAAGGCGGCAATAACCCTCTAGGCTGAATAATCCGGCGCTGGAACGCGACACCGGCACACTCAAACTGCTGATCATTCTCATCAAACAACTCAGTAACCCCGGCCTCCGACTCAACGCGGTGGCTGGGCTCCTGAGCGGTAATCCGCTCGATATTACACCGGTTTCGTCCCCGGAGGCGGCGCTCAGTCACGTACTCAATCTGGGCGTGGGCTAAACTTGAGGTTATCAAGAGGAAAGAGATTGAGAGGAGAGAGGTTACGGAGATTGCCATATCGCTTTGAGGGGTGCGGAGAGGGGAGCTAACGGGCTGGGCCTTTTATAGAGGAGATGGGGGCCACGTAGGTAGAGTGATGAGGGGGTAGGGTGTTGACACATTTCGCCGTGCATGGGCTTGAGAGAGGTCGTGATGCCGCATAGGGTACGGCTTTTGGTGGGCGTGGCGTACGCGTGGATGAGGTTGGTGGCGGGGGTACAAAAGGCAGGAAGCGGTGGGGAAAGGAAATACTTGGAATGTTAACGCAGGCCCAAACTCCCATTCGCCCGGCCGTTAGCTCGTTGCACGCGTTGAGAAAAGAGAGAAGGATAAATCGTAATCAACCTATTTATTGATATCTTATTGTTAGATTTATTTCCTAGTCCGGATAAAGTTTCAAGAAGCGGTGGGGAAAGGAAATACTTGGAATGTTAACGCAGGCCCAAACTCCCATTCGCCCGGCCGTTAGCTCGTTGCACGCGTTGAGAAAAGAGAGAAGGATAAATCGTAATCAACCTATTTATTGATATCTTATTGTTAGATTTATTTCCTAGTCCGGATAAAGTTTCAAGATTAATTAAGAAAGATTAATCCTTTTATTCTCTTCACTCAGATTTAATCACATCCAGTGTATATGTAAATAATTCCTACATATGTTATAAGATACTCATTATTCGTCTACTTAATTTCGAAATCAATTAGTAGCCCGGAAGTAAGGAAATTTTTTGTCATGTTAGAGTTTAGAGTTAGAGCCTGAAATTTTTATCATGTTAGTGTTTAGAGTTAGAGTCATGTCTATGGCAATAGCCTGAATAGTAGCTTAGTAGGGATGCTAAACAGTATCCGTATTTAAAAAATATCTGTAACCGTATCCGTTAGGATACGAATATGGTTACTCAAATCTATAACCGATAGAATATGGTTTCGGATATGATTTTGTAGTGAAATATCTGGATCCGTATCCGAAATATCTGAATACATATTAGTCATACTGTTACGATAGTTTTAATCTTTAGATTATGGATTTGAGGTTAATTTTGATAATCAAGATATCTAATATTAGCTTTTCAGATATAATGAACACTTTTGTATTACATGAACTATATTTTTTTAATACTATCCAGTTTTCTCATATTCGTTTTGTATTTTGCATGCATATCCGCTTATATATCTGTTATCCATATCCGATTTTAGCGGATATGGATACGAATTTTCCTTACTGAGACATATTAATATCTGTATCCGTATCTGAGATGGATAAGAGGATATGGATACCGTAAGC
>NC_033801.1:128672228-128694730 GCF_001876935.1 Asparagus officinalis | reverse complement strand
GTAAGTATCATATCCGAGCCGCATCCGGACCGAATAGGCATAGTAATTAATCTAATAATCTTCTATGAGATTGGATTTAGACTTTTTGGTTTTGTCATTTAATTCTCAAAATATTTTGATTTCTCATGTCCTCTCGTAGACTCAATCCAAAATTTTACGTTCTATTTCTTGAAAAGGAAATCTAGCTTTCTCAAATTGCATAAACTTCCCAAAGAGTAGTCTCTCATAAGCATAGAAAGTGCCCACTTTATTCCACTTTATTTATTATCCATGAGTACGTGGCACATAGATACATAGACACATACTGAGTTGCGGGCGGTAGTACGTTACATGTTATACATACTCCCTCCCTCACATATTCAAAAGAAAGACCTCCCTTGAGCAGTACTCTCTCTAGGCTCCAAAACCCACAACTCCTCCCCCCTTATTCTCTTTCACCCTCCTCGCCTCCTCCCTCCTAATCCTCGCCTCCTCCCTCCGAGTCCGGTACGAATTTGCCAACACATCTGCCGGAATTCCTCTTATTGCCGACGATCTACCAAATATCGGGCTGACGATCGTGTATTCGCTCGTCTTGAACGCAACCCACTCGAATACTTCATCGCCTGATGCATTCTTGCATGAGCACTGAATAGTTCTGCGGGATGACAATGAGGTTGCCTCAACTGAGATCCCCGTTGAAGATGGAGTTGCCGTTGTTGTCTACGATTTGGAGGCGGGCATGGCAGTGGAGTGCGTAGATGATGGTGTGGGCGTTGAGGATCCAGTGGGGAGCTAAAGTGCGCTCTGGATTGAGATATGGAGGAAACTTATGTTAGTAGAACGAAAAAAAGAAATTTTGGGGTGAGAGAGGCTCGAACTCTCGACCTCAGGATAACTCAAGTTTTGCTATGAGACCTACGCGCTAGCCAACTGCGCCACCACCCCTTTGAGTTGTTATATGATTGTTATTTATATGATTTATTCTTCAAATTCTTTCTTCCAAAAAAAATTTAGGCCCCAACTTTTTTTCCTCAGTTTTAACATGTTATTTTCCTATCCAACTTTATTATATTTTCATAAAACAACTATGGAAAGGTAAATTTGAAGAAATAGATATAGAGAAATCTAAAAATTGTGTGATAAATAATTTCTTCCCTCTTTTCCACAAATTTAGTCTTTTGTAGAAAGTTAAATCTACAAATAGGTGATATATTAATTAATCTGAAGATAAGATATCTATTTCTGATTTGACATAGAACAAATTTTATCCATTAATATATATAAGCAATTATGATTAAACTTGATGGTATTTTTTGTGACAATTTTATTAATTAAGAAAAGTAATGGTAGTTTTTTGAGAAAAATAAAGGCTATAACGGACTTTTCTAAAAAGCAATATATATTAACATTTATTTTATTTTTTTCTAGAAAGACAAAATATGAGACGTAAACTAAGATGGAAGAGGCTTGAAACATTTTTACACTTTATATGCTTTTGTACAAGAAATCTAAACTCTGAATTAAGCAATTTTTGCATTGATATATGACTTACTCTACTGAGACCTCCTCTCTCAGCACTGAGCTGCAGATACTTAGGAACAGGCAGCTTCTGACCATTGACCGAAGTAATCCATCCTGCTTGAGGGTTGTACACGTCAGACCTAGGAGGATCCTCTATCTTTTCCTTCAACCTCAAGTTACAGAAACCCTCTTCAACTCCATTCTCACTCTCTCCCCTTTCTTTCTCCTCTTCACCCCTCTCTCTCCTCCTTTCTCTCTCCTCCTCTTCACCCCTTTCTATCTTCTCTTCTCTCTCCTCCTCTTCTTCTCTCCTCTCTGGCCTGACAAACCTAAGCTCATGTTCAACCCTAACAATACTCCCTCTCTGATCGTCTCGGCCTTGGAGCTTCTCTGCCGTTTCTCTGCTGATTCCAGCAGCTTCCACCAAAAGCTCAACATCGAAACCGGCCAACATGTTGTTTCTCTTAGATTCTCCCTCTTGGCGCTGCACCTCGATCTCTTGGCTGGTTCCCAGCCAAGTAGAATTCTACAAGTAAAACCTCAAATCAGCACTCAAATATAGAGATATTGTCTGATCTAACATAACTTGAATCGCAATGTAATTGTTAGTTACATGTAATTGTCAATTGTTGTGTGCATAGAGCGTGTACTGAGGATTCACAAATTTGCTGAGAGAGAATCACACAAATCAACTAATAATGACACAAACTCAAACACAAAGGTTTAACGTGGTTCGGAAAATTGCCTACGTCAATGGGGTAAGAAGGGGATGTGTTTTCACTATAGAGAAAGAGAGAATACAATCTGAGATTACAAGATCACTCAAAAGCTCACAAATAATCTCTCAAACTAAACTCTCAAATCTCTCACAAAACCCTCAAACAAATTGCTCAAAAAACACTCTCTTTTTCTGTGCTCAAAATCTCCCCTCAATGCTACCCCAAAATCAAATTCTGGCAATTGAAACGATAGGAAACCCTAAACAAATCATGTTTCTATTTATATCAAATAGAAAACCCAAACAGTACAGGAATCCGAAGCATGCCTAGACCCAAATCGTGGTCGATCGCTGTGCCAGTCACGGTCGATCGTGGCCAATGACAAAGAACAAAAAACTACTACAAGGTCTCGCGGTCAACCACTGCGCCACTTGCGGTCGACCGCAAAAAGTCCAGAGACTTTTCTAGGCTATGTGCACGATCATGGTCGACCGCCATGCCACTCGTGGTCGACCGGCCCAAACTTAAACCTGTCCTTCGCTATTTCCTGAACTTCGATATTTCCTCTTTAATTCTCCACCTCAGTGAAGTTTTTCCAAAACCGAGCCGACACCAACCAAACCAAATGTATTACTTGTTGTGTCCAGTACGAAGTGAAATAAAATCACAACAACGGACTCAATCCACAACAAGTCGAGACTCAAATGAGAATACGATCACTCTCCAAACGTCGATATCTACTCATCAAATTGGCTGTATCAAAACTAACTGCCTATGTATCCTTTTGCCCAAGGAATCAAGCCTTCACATAGTTCCCCAAATGGCCTCCGAAGGCCCTCGATCAAATAGGAGAGTTCGCAACTCTTTACCAACAAATCTGTGACTGATAGCTCCCTCAATGCGCCTAAAGTGAAACAAATAAAACACCTCCACTTGAGGTGAACCAATGGCCGTATCCAAATCCAAACTATGTCCACCAGTTTCACTCAAATCAACCAACTCATCATCTGTATCCAAATCAACATGATCCCCCAAACTATGTCACCACAGCTGGAATCTCAAACGATGTAGTATGATCTGGAGTATGTGAAGTAATCTTCACCTAATATGAAGTAGCATCATCCTCCACCTGCTGCGATACATCTAAGGTCTGACCAAAACTCTTCACCTGTTAAGAGTCAATTGGCTCCCTCATCGAAGCCTCATCTGAAGTGACACTACCAGACCAAACATCCAATAGAGTTTTACCTCCAATTGTAGCAGTCGACAACCCTTTAATGAGATAAGTTAAAAATATCAAAGCCTCAATCTAGAAACTCTTCTGCAAACCATTGCTTGACCATAAACACTGTTCCTTCTTCAGCAAGGGACGGTTCTCAAAATTTGTCACCCCATCTAGTTGTTCCAAGATTTCTGTTCCAACGAAGTGTCTCTAATTGCCTTGAGCTCGGCATAGATACAGAAACGGATCCCTCTTGTACCTCCCACCAAGTTCAAACCAGAGTACATTCATCCTTCTGTCTTTCTTACACTTCTTCAACTTGTTGTAGACTACTAGAACTTTACTCAAACGAGACTTGGTTGTAACCCAAACATACCTAGAACAATCGCTAATAAAAAAATTAGATATTTATTACCTCCTAATGATGCCTCCTTGGAAGACCCACAAATGTCCATGTGAACTCCACCTAAGAGACCCTTAACTCGGTGAATAAAGGTACAAATTTCACCTTGATCTTCTTGCTCACATCAAAGTATTCACTGGACTTCAAATGGTAGGTCTGTGCACCCATCTCCATAACAAAACTAGAATGACTAAGCCTCAAATACCACAATCTAGTCGAATCAACAGAAGTCGCAAGCTTTCCACCTGTCAATGTATCTTCAGTCAAATAGTACAGGTTATTCCTCCTGACACCTTTCATCAAAATACGAGAGTCTTCCACAATCTCGAGAACCATGTCCTCGATACGAACTTTAAACCCCTCTCCAACTAAAACTCCAATCGAGATCAAGTAAGAAGGAACATATCTCACACCATATAACTCCCTAACTGTCCCGTCATATATCTTGATGTGAATTCCTCCTATCCTAAGGATTTGCATGCACGGTTATCACCCATGTACACCACACCTGTCACGCCCCGAAATTACAACGAAATTCCATAAAATACGGGGTGCACGACAGCAGCGACCAGTGCCTAAGACAAGTCTTATGCACGGGTCAAGCCTGGCACTTCGTATCACATAGTTTATCACAAATTATTTATAAACCTGCTGATGATAGAAGTCAGAGCAACTATATATGTATATAATCGATACTTACAGCTCACTAGCTCACCGTTATAAGCATTTTTACAAAACAAAACAAATTGTGCTGAATGTAACACCAAAATGAAGAGGCTCTCCATATAACGCCTCTCAGTCAAAAGTTCAAACCAAAAGTCGGCTAGTAGGAAGCTACGCCTGATCTGAAAAAATTTTAAAAAAACAACGGGGTGAGCTAGCGCTCAGTGAGAATATTTCCCACTAGAGTTTCTAGATAACTAACAAAATAGTAATAAGAATAATTCTCAGAAGTAACGAATTACAAATTTTGCATGAGAAATTCAAAGATAGTAAAATACGATCCAAATATCGTAATATTGTCATTTTTAAGAAAGAATACAACAATTATATTTCCTTTCTCATGTGCAACTGAATAAACTGTGAAATTTCTTGGAATCAAACCCTTTTTGAATCAAGGTAAACATTAAGAAGGAAAGAACTACTAACTTATACCAAAATCAGAGAATTGTTGTTTTCTTAATTTCACAGTCAATTATCATAATCTTATTTCTCGATGAGTATTTCTTGAACGTAAAAGTCACCCCATAGGTCACACTAAGGCTACGAATTTTAGCCCAGTAGCAAGGGAATGCGTAAACCGTATCAGATAACAGATAATTCCCAAGAACCGAATGCACCTAACACTCCCATAGACTACTGGCCAAATATAGAGGGGCCAGAACAGATTTCAGAAGGGCCAATACAGAAGGGCCAAATAAAGATGCATTCACCATATGGCAGGCAGAACCAATCCATAGTGGACTATTTAAGGGTTTGAAAACATCGAGATCACATGTCAAATGAGAAATACTTTGCATATCAGAATTTGCAGATATTTCAAATGAAATTGACAAGGTAAAGCTCCTCATTTCTGTTAAAACAGTTTACGGATGTTTATTTGTAAAGCTCCTCATTTCTGTTAAAACAGTTTACGGATGTTTATTTTTTCTTTTATCAGATACCAAGTCATAAAAAATCTTTGAATCCGTTAAACTGTTGAAATACGTTCTAAATACCTCATCAAAACATTCAGATAAAACAATGTCCACGATTATTTGAAAATTGCATGAGAGCCAAATTCATTTTTTTCACTTTTTATATAAAAATAAAATTTGCTTTACATATATTGTATGAGGCTAACATCGTATTATAGGATAGACCACAACAGAAATAGGTCAAATCTTTACATATATGGAAAGACATATTATTTATTTATTTATATTTTTTTATCACCAGATAAATCAAATATAAAACTCATGCAATTTCATATTATAAAATACTAGTGAGAAATAAACTCACCTCTAGTGGTCACGACTTTCTCAACTATTATTCTCCCGAATATCAACTAGAACCTATAATGTAAGATATATGACTAATTATTAATTCGGAACAAACATATATTATAGGTAAATCAATTCATAGTCTAGAGCCTAATAATTTCAAATATAAACAATAATAATTAAATTCTGCAATACATATGAGCTTATTGTTAACTTTAGCAATTCATCAAAATTTTATAACTCTCATATACTAGTTTTTAGATTTCCTAGTAATTTATGATAATGCAGGGGTTATAGGGAATTTATCAAGTCTAAAAGTTATTGTTTATTCCTCAAATTAGACTTATTTACAATTTAAGTAAATAATAGGGGCTTAACAGATATTTCCCAATCATTTTATAACCATAACTCATTTTAATAAGGTGTGTTAGAAATTCTCACATGGCTCAGGGACTTAAGGGAGTTTTTTCTTAGCCATAACTTTATTAAATGAGCTAGGTGGACTTATACGAAATTATTCTGTAAGCCAAGGGTGAAATGAAAATTTTCCCTTTCCCTCTTATCTAATTCCCATGCTTCCCGATTCATCTTCCTCCTTTATTTTTCTTTTCTTTTTTCCGGTTCCCTCTCTTCCTCTTTTTCTTTCGGTTTTTCTCCTCTCTCTCTCTCTCTCTCTCTCTCTCTCTCTCTCTCTCTCTCTCTCTCTCTCTCTCCCCTTTCCCTGTCTTGCCAAAACACCAAGACTACGGCAAGTGATCGCCGGCGACTAGGGATGGCCGGTGGTCAGACCTCGCCGAAACTAGGGTTAGTTTATTTTCTTTTTCTTTTTTTTTCTTCTTTTTTTCAGTTTGTTTCATGCATCCTAAACACATAAAAATTCCTTTTTGTAAACCCTAAAATTTTAACTTCATAATCATAACAACTTAATTCCCTTACTCATTCTAATTTGATTCAATTTACTAAGAGTTACTATGAAATGAAAGGAGATTTACCTCAATTGATTGGGATGTTGATTCGTTGCCTTGGTCTCCTTTTCTCCCCTTCACAAGTTTTCTACTGATTCAAGGAGTTTTATGGAGTATGTTCTCTGTGTTTGTTTGTTTTTTTTGTAATTTTCTTTGATTTTCTCTGTTTTTATTCTTCCGTTAAAGAGGTGCCGGCCAAAACGTCAAATGAATTTTAGCCACACAACATTAACGTGGTAGATAAATGGGAGTTAGGATGAAATTCCTAAAATACCCTTAATTAGTTCTCTAATCTAAAATTAAAAAAAAATTCTATTAATCAAGTGTTAAGGCATTAATTATTTAGGCTACTACACTCTTCCCTCCTAATAAAAAGTTTCGTCCTCGAAACTTAACATACCTATATCTTGAAAGAGCTCTGGATATTTCTCTCGCATAGAATCTTCCGTCTCCCAAATAGCTTCTCTTTTAGAGTGATTCTTCCACTGAACTTTCACATATTTGATTATTCGGTGTCTAAGTACTTGTTCTTTAAAATCCACAATACGTGCTGGTCTTTCCTCATAGGTCAAATCTGGCTTGAGCTCCACTGGAGACAACTCAACGATCTCATTTGGATCTCGGATAAATTTTTGAAGCACCGATATGTGAAATATATCGTGTACTCCGGACAGGGCTGGTGGTAAGGCTAATCTGTAGGCCACTAGACCAATGTGTTCCAGAATTTCAAAAGGACCAATGTATCTCGGGCTTAACTTCCCTTGGATTCCAAATCTTTTCACTCCTCAGGTAGGCGAAACCATTAAGAAAACATGATCGCCTACTTGAAATTCCAATTCTCTTCTTCTTTGATCAGCATAACTCTTCTGACGACTTTGTGCTGTGCGAAGACGTTCTCGAACTAATTGAATTTTATCAATTGCTTGTTGTACCAATTCTGGTCCAAGAAGTTTTCTTTCTCCAACATCATCCTAATGAATAGGAGACCTACACTTCCTTCCATAAAGAAGTTCATATGGTGCCATCTGAATGCTAGCTTGGTAGCTATTATTATATGCAAACTCGGCCAAAGGCAGATAATCTTCCCACGATCCTTTCATCTCCAGAACACAGCATCTCAACATATCTTCTAGTGTTTGAATTATCCGTTCTGATTGGCCATCTGTCTTTGGATGATAAGCTGAGCTGAAATTTAGTTTAGTCTGCAGAGCTCTATGCACACTTTTCCAGTATTCTGATGTGAACCGAGGATCTCGGTTAGAAACTATTGATATTGGTACACCATGCAACCTTACTATCTCATTAATGTATATTTTAGTTAGCTTTTCTAATGAAAATTTCATATTGATAGGTAAAAAGTGTGCTGACTTTGTCAATCGGTCAACAATTACTCATATTGCATCATTCTTTCTCAAAGATTTCGGAAGGCCAGTGACAAAATCCATGGTGACCTTTTCCCATTTACACATTGGTATGTCTAAGTTATGGACTAATCCAGCTGGTCTTTGGTGCTCAGCCTTTACTTGTTGGCAAGTGAAACATTCTGCAACATAGGTGACAATTTCCTTCTTCATATTATTCCACCAATATATTTCCTTCAGGTCTTTATACATTTTTGTTGATCCAGGATGCATAGTATACAGAGAGTGATGTGCCTCTTTTAGAATCTTTTTCTTTATCTCTGGTATGTTAGACACACAAACTCTAGTTCCAAACCTCAATGATCCATCTTTATGTATCTTAAATTCTCCTCGAGTGCCTTCTTCCACATCTTTCTTTATCTTCAACAGTTGAGGATCATTCTGTTGGTTTGCTTTAATTTCATCTAGCAAAGAAGGTTGTATTATCATATTTGCTAATTTAACTCTAATTTGGTGGACTCTAATTTCAATTCCAGTACGATCCAAGTCCTCCAATATTTTTCATTGAGAAGTAATTAGGCAAGCTAAATTGCATGAATTCTTATGGCTCAAGGCATCAGCAACAACATTTGCCTTGCCAGGGTGATAATTAATGGTCATATCATAATCTTTCAAAAGCTCCAACCATCTTCTTTGCCGTAAATTCAACTCCTTCTGAGTAAATATATATTTCAAACTCTTGTGGTCAGTATATATTTCACAATGTACTCCATATAAATAATGTCTCTAAATTTTGAGAGCAAACACTACTACCGCTAACTCAAGATCATGAGTGAGATAGTTTTGTTCATAAGGCTTTAACTGTCTTGAAGCATATGCTATACTTTTCCATTTTGCATAAGTACACATCCTAGTCCTCTTCTAGAGGCATCACTATAGATAGCAAAGCCTGTGTCTCCACTGGGTAATGTAAGTATTAGAGCAGACACTAATCTACTTTTTAGCTCTTGAAAGCTTTTCTCACATTCTTCTGACCAAATGAATTTAACTCCTTTCTGAGTAAGACGAGTTAGAGGTGAAGCAATACGAGAGAATCCTTCCACAAATTTTCTATAGTAGCCAGCCATACCAAGAAAACTACGGATCTCCGTCACAGTAGTCGGTCTATCCCATTTAACAATAGCTTTTACTTTTTCAGGGTCCACAGAAATCCCTTCCTTAGAGATGACATGCCCAAGAAATGCTACCTCCTCCAACCAGAATTCACATTTCTTAAGTTTCGCATACAATTGTTCTCTCTTTAATGTGTGCAACACCTGTCTCAAGTGTTCTTCATGTTCTTCTTTGCTTCTTGATTATATCAGAATATCATTAATAAATACCACAACAAACTGATCCAATAAAGGTTTAAATACTCTGTTCATAAGATCCATAAATGCTGCAGGTGCATTTGTAAGCCCGAATGGTAAAACTAAAAATTCATAATGACCATAACGGGTTCAAAATGCAGTCTTTGGCGCATCTTCTGGCTTAATCTTTAATTGATAGTAACCAGAACGAAGATCAATCTTGGAAAATACTTGAGCTCCTTGTAATTGATCAAATAGATCATCAATTCTCGGTAATGGATACTTGTTCCGAATGGTTACCTTATTCAATTCACGAAAGTCAATACACAATCTCATACTTCCATCTTTCTTCTTCACAAATAACACCGGTGCACCCCAGGGTGACACACTCGGCCGAATGAAGCCTTTATCTAAAAGTTCTTGCAGTTGTATCTTGAGTTCTCTCAATTCAGCAGGTGCCATTCGATAAGGAGCCTTAGAAATGGGACTCGTACCAGGTACTAGGTCAATTGAAAATTCAATTTCTCTATCATTCCTGGAAGTTCTTCTGGAAATACCTCTAGAAATTCTCGGACAATTGGTATCTCTTCCAAGCTTGGTTTTCCATCATCAACCATCTCAACTAAAGCCAAATAACCCATACATCCATTCCTCAGTGCTCGATGTGCTTTAAAGGCTGAGATGGTTTTTAAGGGTTGTTGAGACTTTTCGCCCTCAAAACAAAATTCTGGTTGGCCAGGAAATTTAAATACTACTTTCTTTTCTTGACATAAAATAGAAGCATGATTTAAGGATAACCAATCCATCCCCAATATGATATCGAAATCATGCATTTCTAGCATCACTAATTCTACGGGGAGTTCCTTGTCGAGAATATAAATTTTACCCCTACAACCTTGATTTGATACTAATATACTACCCCTAGGTGTACTAACAAGAAATTCTTGTTGTAGGGTATCACATGGTAATTTGTTTCTCTTAACAAACTGTGCAGCAATAAAGGAATGCGATGCTCTAGAATCAAATAGTACTCGAGCATGAACCGACGCAAAAGTTAGCGTACCTGTTACCACTTCTTTGTTTGCTTCTGCTTCCTTCTCAGTTAGAGAATAAACTCAGGCTTTGGCTTGAGGATGCTTGTTCCCACCACTGGACTGGCCAGGCTGGAAGGTATTCCGAGATGATTGTTGTAGGGGACAATTTGCTATTTTGTGATCTTTCTGACCATATCTCAAACAAGCTCCGGTATTTCTCCAACAATTTTTCGCTTCATGCCTAAGTTTATGACAAACATCACATCTTAAAGTTTTCTGGTTAGGAATTTTCTCCTCCCTACGTCCAAAATTCTGCTTTTTATTTCTCCAATTTTTATTTCTTCCACCGCGATTGTCTTGCCAGAACCGATTCTTTGGGTAGGAGCTACTCGCCTCATTCTTTGGTTTTGTATCAATTTCATTTTTCTCAATTAACAATGCCTTCTTTAATACTTCTCCATATGTAGGGAGTTCAAATGCACTGACCGTCTTTCGAATGTCCGGTCGAAGCCCTTCTTCGAAGCGACGTGCTCGATCCTCCTCCTTACCCAACAAGTGAGTGGCAAATTTTGATAGATAAGTGAATTCCTCTTCATATTCAGCTACTGTCTTGTCACCTTGCTCTAATTTTTGAAACTCTTGTTCTTTTTGTTTGCGAACAGTTGAAGGAAAATACTTTTCATTAAAATCTTTTTAAACTCCTCCCATGATAACTTGTATGCTTTCTCTCCCAACGTCCTGACTTGCACCTGCCACCACCCATAAGCACGGTCTTTTAACATGTATACTACATAATCAACCTTCTCCTCTTCAGGGCATTTCATGTATGTGAAAAACTTTTCTATTTCTGTAATCTAATGCTCAGCAATCATAGGATCGGTTGTTCCCTCAAAACTGGGTGGAGATAGTTTCTTGAATTCTCTCATGCCACTTCTTAGTTTTGGGTGCTCCTCATTTTGACCATTCATCCGATTACGATCAATTTGATCTTGTTGTATGGAGACTACAGAGGTCACCGCTTGCAGTAGATCCATCAATGCATTATTGTCTATTGAGTTTTCTGAGGTGGATGCACGAGCAATTCTAGATCTCATCATTTCACCTATCGTTTGATTTAGATCCCTATCTCCGTTAGGAGGGGTTTGCTCATTACCCGAAGTCATATCTTCCTATAAAATAATATATAATATTTGGGTCAACTATTATACAAGAAAAAAATTTCTAAGTCAGTCACATATATGTAATTTAAGTAATTAGGAATTCAATCATGGCTCAACATAATATCACAAGTCAGTATTTACAACCCAAAAGTATATTATTAATATTTAATTTTTTAGTCCATACATATATCTGAGTATATGGGTTTATATATACATATTACTACCAAAATGTCCTTCATAAACCAAAAGAGTGACTACGAGAACCCATATACTGATATTATAAAATTGCCCTAATAGTTATGCTCTATTTCACTAAGGAAGAGGAGCTGCTAGAACTAGACTTCTCCTCAGTTGGTTCAGTCTCCTCTGAGTCTTGGCTATCAACAGAATCATACATTGGATCTGGATCTATGTCACTAGTCCCCTATCCTTCAAGGTCGAGGTCTGGACTAATGCCTAGGCTACTCGACTCACCCTCAGAGGGGGCAAGTCTTTGGTCGTCACTAGGAATCTGGGCTACAAGGGACTCCATGTCAGAGGGGTCGGATGAAATCATTATAATTTCTGATGGTGATGACTCAATTGGAACAACTTCTACCACGAGATCCTCATCCTCAACATGTTCAAGCTCAGACTCGGATGAATCTATCATAACAACTTCTACAGGTTCGACCTCCGGTGAGTCTGGGGTCATATGATTAGCCATTATCAAATTTGGATCAGTTTCATCAGAAGTGTATCCCCAGTCTCTTAAGCTGGGTTCCCATGAGCTATCTACAGAAATCATAGTGCTGGACAGGGTAGATGACGAACTGGAAGATGAATTGGTTCCCGCCATCCTATAAAAAGGGGAACCATCCATCAGCTCACTAAAGAAAAGGAAAAAGTAAAACAAAATAAACATCTAAACACTCCTTAATGAACCTAAAAGGCTTTACTATAAAATATTTATATGCATGCATGTATATACATATGTATACAGACATATATATCACATAATTGATCCATATGCTAACACATATCTAGCACATATACTCTATGATAACGTGTCCTACAAGGTTTCTAACGTCGAAACCTAAGCTCTGATACCACCTTACTGTCACGCCCCGAAACTACAGCGGAATTCCATAAAATACGGGGTGCGCGACAGTAGCGACCAGTGCCTAAGACAAATCTTATGCATGGGTCAAGCCTGGCACTTCGTATCACATAGTTTATCATAAATTATTTATAAATCTGCTGATGATAGAAGTCAGAGCAACTATATATGTATATAATCGGTACTTACAGCCCACTAGCTCACCGTTATAAGCATTTTTACAAAACAAAACAAATTGTGCTGAAGGTAACACCAAAATGAAGAGGCTCTCCATATAACGCCTCTCTGCCAAAAGTTTAAACTAAAAGTCGGCTAGTAGGAAGTTACGCCTGATCTGAAAAAATTTTAAAAAAATAACGAGGTGAGCTAGCGCTCAGTGAGAACATTTCTCACTAGAGTTCCTAGATAACTAACAAAATAGTAATAAGAATAATTCTCAGAAATAATGAATTACAAATTTTGCATGAGAAATTCAAAGATAGTAAAATACGATCCAAATATCGTAATATTATAATTTTTAAGAAAGAATACAATAATTATATTTCCTTTCTCATGTGCAACTGAATAAACTGTGAAATTTCTTGGAATCAAACCCTTTTTGAATCAAGGTAAACATTAAGAAGGAAAGAACTACTAACTTGTTTCAAAATCAGAGAATTGTTGTTTTCTTAATTTCACAGTCAATTATCATAATCTTATTTCTCGATGAGTATTTCATGAACGTAAAAGTCACCTCATAGGTCACACAAAGGCTATGAATTTTAGCCCAGTAGCAAGGGAATGCGTAAATTGCATCAGATAACAGATAATTCCCGGGAACCGAATGCACCTAACACTGCCATAGGCTACTGGCCAAATATAGAGGGGCCAGAACAGATTTCAGAAGAGCCAATACAGAAGGGCCAAGGCCAATACAGAAGGGCCAAATAAATGTGCATTCACCATATGGCAGGCAGAACCAATCCATAGTGGACTATATGAGGGTTTGAAAATATCGAGATCACATGTCAAATGAGAAATACTTTGCATATCAGAATTTGCAGATATTTCAATTGAAATTGACAAGGTAAAGCTCCTCATTTCTGTTAAAACAGTTTACGGATGTTTATTTTTTCTTTTATCAGATACCAAGTCACAAAAAATCTTTGAATCCGTTAAACTGTTGAAATACATTCCAAATACCTCATCAAAACATTCAGATAAAATAATGTCCACGATTATTTGAAAATTGCATGAGAGCCAAATTCATTTTTTTCACATTTTATATAAAAATCAAATTTGCTTTTCATATATTGTACGAGGCTAACATCGTATTATAGGATAGACCACAACAGAAATAGGTCAAATCTTTACATATATGAAAAGACATATTATTTATTTATTTATATTTTTTTTGTCACCAGATAAATCAAATATAAAACCCATGTAATTTCATATTATAAAATACTAGTGAGAAATGAACTCACCTCTAGTGGTCACGACTTTCTCTACTTTGCATATCAGAATTTGCAGATATTTCAAATGAAATTGATAAGGTAAAGCTCCTCATTTCTGTTAAAATAGTTTACGGATGTTTATTTTTTCTTTTATCAGATACCAAGTCACAAAAAATCTTTGAATCCGTTAAACTGTTGAAATACGTTCCAAATACCTCATCAAAACATTTAGATAAAACAATGTCCACGGTTATTTGAAAATTGCATGAGAGCCAACTTCATTTTTTTCACATTTTATATAAAAATAAAATTTGCTTTTCATATATTGTACGAGGCTAACATCGTATTATAGGATAGACCACAACAGAAATAGGTCAAATCTTTACATATATGAAAAGACATATTATTTATTTATTTATATTTTTTTATCACCAGATAAATCAAATATAAAACTCATGCAATTTTATATTATAAAATACTAGTGAGAAATGAACTCACCTCTAGTGGTCACGACTTTCTCAACTATTATTCTCCTGAATATCAACCAGAACCTATAATATAAGATATATGACTAATTATTAATTCGGAACAAACATATATTATAGGTAAATCAATTCATAGTCTAGAGTAAGATATATGACTAATTATTAATTCGGAACAAACATATATTATAGGTAAATCAATTCATAGTCTAGAGCCTAATAATTTCAAATATAAACAATAATAATTAAATTCTGCAATACATATGAGCTTATTGTTAACTTTAGCAATTCATCAAAATTTTATAACTCTCATATACTAGTTTTTAGATTTCCTAGTAATTTATGATAATGCAGGGGTTATAGGGAATTTATCAAGTCTAAAAGTTATTGTTTATTCCTCAAATTGGACTTATTTACAATTTAAGTAAATAATAGGGGCTTAACAGATATTTCCCAATCATTTTATAACCATAACTCATTTTAATAAGGTGTGTTAGCAATTCTCACATGGCTCAGGGACTTAAGGGAGTTTTTTCTTAGCCATAACTTTATTAAATGAGCTAGGTGGACTTATACGAAATTATTCTGTAATCCAAGGGTGAAATGAAAATTTTCCCTTTCCCTCTTATCCAATTCCCCTGCTTCCCGATTCATCTTCCTCCTTTATTTTTTTTCCGGTTCCCTCTCTTCCTCTTTTTCTTTCGGTTTTTCTCCTCTCTCTCTCTCTCTCTCTCTCTCTCTCTCTCTCTCTCTCTCTCTCTCTCTCTCTCCTTTCCCTTTCTTGCCAAAACACCAAGGCTGCGACAAGTGATCGCCGGCGACTAGGGATGGTCGGTGGTCAGACCTCGCCGAAACTAGGGTTAGTTTATTTTCTTTTTCTTTTTTTTCCTTCTTTTTTTTTAGTTTGTTTCATGCATGCTAAACACATAAAAATTCCTTTTTGTAAACCCTAAAATTTTAACTTCATAATCATAACGACTTAACTCCCTTACTCATTCTAATTTGATTCAATTTACTAAGAGTTACTATGAAATTGAAACGAGATTTACCTCAATTGATTGGGATGTTGATTCGTTGCCTTGGTCTCCTTTTCTCCCCTTCACAAGTTTTCTACTGATTCAATGAGTTTTATGGAGTATGTTCTCTGTGTTTGTTTGTTTTTTTTTTCCTTTGATTTTCTCTGTTTTTATTCTTCCGTTAAAGAGGTGCCGGCCAAAACGTCAAATGAATTTTAGCCACACAACATTAATGTGGCAGATAAATGGGAGTTAGGGTGAAATTCCTAAAATACCCTTAATTAGTTCTCTAATCTGAAATTAAAAAAAATAAAATTTCATTAATCAAGTGTTAAGGCATTAATTATTTAGGCTACTACAACACCACTATCCTGCTTCTCAAAACTAGCGAACCATTCTCTTCTAGGGCACACATGATAGATCGTACCACTATCCAACATTCACTCGGATTCCTCCGAATAGCAACTTGTGGGACTGATAGAAAGCGAATAAATAGATGAGTCAGAAAGATTATCATCTGTTATGACGATGTTTGTTTTTGATGATGGTTGCTTTTACTTTCCCTTCTGCTTGTTCTTCATCCATTCACTGAGCTTTGGACAATCTTTCTTCTAATGATCAGTCTCTTTATACCAAGCATACTGATCTTTACCAACTGTAGGATGCCCTACTCTAGATTGTGACTTTCCATTCTTCCGGTTTGGGTTCTTCCCTCTTACGATCAATGTCTTTGCTATTGTGTCACTTGTTAGCTCACCTTGATCTTTCTTCCTTAGTTAGTAATTCATAAGAGCAGTGGTTACCTCACTATACGAAAGGGATGTCTTCCTATTGATTAGGGTAAGAACAAATATATCATATTCTTCATCTGGTAAGGAACTCAACAATAACAAAGCTTTGTCCTTATCCTCTATCATAACATCCACATTCGCCAAATCCGTAAGAAGCTTCGTGTAGTGGTTCATGTGATCACCAATGGAGGTTCCTTTCTTCAATTGGAAGCGGTAAAGCCTCCTCTTCAAATGTAAGCGGTTCTCTACACTCTTGGTCAAATACTTTCCCTCAAGGATCTCCCAAATCTTTTTTGCAAAGTCTCATTCATCACATCATACTTTAGATCCTGAGTTAAACAAGACCTAATAACACCGCACGTTGTTCGATTCATCTTCTTCCAAACCTTCTCTTCTATATCATCTGGCTTGCCATCCAATTTTAAAAAATCCTCCAAATTTTGCGCGTTTAGCGCATCCAAAATCTCACATCTCTATAATCCAAAATTGTTCGTGTCATTAAACTTCTCCACATCTATCTTTGTAAAGTGGATATTCAAACTCTGAATGGTCTTCACGCCAGAAGCACCACCCTCAACACCCGATGTACTTTCTTTTTCAGTCATCTTCCTCAACACACAAACAATCAATGCGGAATAAACTAAAGAATAGATCCAAACTGAGAAAAGATAGAATATTTACCAAAAAAAGATCTCACCTTTATCTCCAATTGAAACCCTAAACGAGCTTCCAAAGAAATCTACTCCTCCAAATAGTCCAAGCATAGCCCGAGCTCTGATACCACTTGTTGTGCGCACAGCGCGTGTACTGAGGATTCACAAATTTGCCGAGAGAGAAGCACACAAATCAACTAATAATGGCACAAACTCAAACACAAAGGTTTAACGTGGTTTGACAAATTGCATACGTCCACGGGGCAAGAAGGGGATGTGTTTTCACTATAGAGAAAGAGAGAATACAAACTGAGATTACAAGATCACTCAAAAGCTCACAAATAATGTCTCAAATTAAACTCTCAAATCTCTCACAAAACCCTCAAACAAATTGCTCAGAAAAGACTCTCTTTTTCTGTGCTCAAAATCTCCCCTCAATGCTACCTCAAAATCTAATTCTGACAATTGGAATGATAGGTAATCCTAAACAAATCGTGTTTCTATTTTTATCAAATAGAAAATCCAAACAGTATAGGAAACCGAAGCAGGCCCAGACCCGAACCACGGTCAACTGCCACGCCAGTCGCGATCGACCGTGGCCAACGACAGAGAACAAAAAACCACTACAAGGTCTCGCGATCGACCGCCGCGCCATTTGCGGTCGACCACAAAAAGTCCAGAGACTTTTCCAGGCTACGTGCAGGTTCATAGTCAACCGTCACGCTACTCGCGGTCGACCGACCCGAACTCAAACTTGTCCTTCGCTATTTCCTAAACTTCGTTGTTTCCTCTTCATCGGTTGCATGTAAGAGCAGTAACAGCTGTATTTACTGCCGCATGCAATTTGTGTTTGCAGTTGTTGGCTTAATTTTATAATTTATTTTTTGATTTATATGAAGTTATAATTGTAGATACTTTTTAGGGAGTCGGATTTTTCAACTGTTGTTGAGGATTGGTGTTCGATTTGCAACTCAGACTATTGTACATTTCCAGCTTTAAAAATGTTGCCATTGTGACTTTGGCTCTATTATAAGTACTGTGGATGTGACGTGAGTGGGGACCACCACGAGGTGGGCAAAGAAATTGTTTCCGCGTGAAGAAATTGGTTGCGTGGGGGCCACGCGGTTTGCTTTTTTGATTGTTGGCATGTTCTCGTGTAAGTCCACCCGATAGCTGCTATTAATACCCATCCTAGGGTTTTGTGGGGCTGTGTGTGAAGTGAGGGGGTTCTTTTGGCGGCGGCAAAAGAAGGGCGCAGAGCAAAGGAGGTTTGTGAAATTATTTGCGGCTAGCTGCGTGCACAGATATTTTTGGCGGCTGCAGGGATTCTTTTCGGCTGCAGGAGAAAAACGCAGACAGCAGCTAGGAGTATTTGAGCAGTCCTTCTTTAGGGTTTTGTGCATTCTTTTGTTTTGAGAGAGATAATTGTGTGAGGGGTTTGAGAGATTGTGTGAGGGTTTAGATTGAGTGATTGTAAACCCTAGTTGTGTTCTCTCCCTCTAATAGTAGATCTCCCCCTCCTTGCCCCGTGGACGTAGGCAGTTTACCGAACCACGTAAAATTAGTTGTTTGAGTTTATGGCTATTGTAATAGTTTTAGGATCCCTCGATGCGCAGTCCTAGAGCTGACGAGAGGAAGAGCTAATATCCCACTTTGATGAGATATTAGGCTTTAGATTCTTGTTTCCTTTGAGAAACAAGAATTCTTATCGATCTTTCTCTCTTATTGTGCACCAGAAACTCTGCCGAAATTTCTGCTACGCACAACAAGTGGTATCAGAGCACGCACATAACAAGAATATGATGTCAATGACTGGACATATGAAACTATCAATATCAAGTGTCGTTCGTGGTACATTCATGTCTAGTATAATGAACTTGGACCCCCCGTAAGCCATCCAACATCATGGGAAGCAACTCAAAAAAAACCAAGGAAATTATTGAAAAATGGCACATGTGGGAAGCACAGACCCAGGGCTCAAATGGCTCACTCATAAGATCAATTTAAGTCCATTAAATAATCTAAAAATGTTTGCGGCAAAAATTCTGTATGCCAAAGTCCTACATCTCATAGGAACACAAAACTACACAAAGAAGTTTTAACAACTAAATTAACCAAATAGTTTAACAGATTTCAAAGCATTAGATATTATATAATTCAGCATATGGCGTGTGGTGTGATTAGATCTTGTTTGACTCAAGATCTAAAATATGATGTGATGAATGAGACTTCTGCAAAGAAGATTTGGGAGATTCTCGAAAGCAAGTATCTGACAAAGAGTGTTGAGAACCGCTTGCATTTGAAGAGGAGACTTTATCGTTTCCAGTTGAAGAAGGGAACCTCCATTAGAGATCACATGAACCACTACACAAAGCTTCTTACGGATTTGGCGAATGTGGATGTCATAATTAAGGATGAGGACAAGGCGTTGTTGTTGTTGAGTTCCTTTTGGATAGTGGTGCGACCTATCATGTGTGCCCTAGAAGGGAATGGTTCTCCAGTTTTGAGAAGCTGGTGGATAGTGGTGTGGTGTACATGGCTGATAACCGTGCATGCCAGATCCTTGGGATAGGAAGAATTCGCATAAAGATGTTTGACGGGACTGTTAGAGAGTTAAACGATGTGAGATATGTTCCTTCTTTGAGGAAGAACTTGATCTCGATTGGAGCTTTGGTTGGAGAGGGTCTGAAGGTTCGTGTTGAGGACATGGTTCTCGAGATTGCGAGAGACTCTCGTATTTTGATGAAGGGCGTCAGGAGAAATAACCTGTATTACTTGACTGGAGGTATAGTGACAGGTGGAGAGCTGACGACTTCTGTTGATTCGACTAGACTGCGGCATTTGGGGCTTGGCCATTCCAGTATTGATTCCTCGCATAGATTGAAAGAGGGTGCAAAGACCTGCAGTTTGAAGTCCAGTGAACATGTTGATGTGAGCAAGAAGACCGAGGTGAAGTGTGGCACCTCTATTCACCGTGCTAAGGGTCGTTCTGGAGGAGTTCAGGTGGATGTTTGGGGGCCTTCCAAGGGGGCATCATTGGGAGGTAATAGGCGTTTGGTTTCCTTTGTTGGTGACTGTTCTAGACGTGTTTGGGTTGCAACCAAATCCCCATTGAAAAAAGTCCTAGTAGTCTCTAACAGTTTGAAAAAGTGTAAGATGGACAGAAAGGTGAAGATACTTCATTCTGATTTTAATGGGAGGTATAAGATGGACCTGTTTCTGTATTGGAGCCGAGCTCACGGCATTTCGAGACACTTCGTTGGAAAGGAAATCTTGGGGCAACTATATATGGTAGCAAATTTGGAGAACCGTGCCTTGCTGGAGGAGGATCGGTGTTTGTGGTCGAGCAATGGTTTGCAGAAGAGTTTCTGGACGTAGGCTTCGACATATTTGGGTCATCCTATTAAAGAGTTGTCAACTGTTGTGATTGGAGGTAAAACTCTATTGGAAGATAGGTCTGGTAGTGTCACTTTGGTTGAGGCTTCGATGAGGAAGCCAATTGACTCTCAACAGGTGGAGAGTTTTGGACAGACCTTAGAGGTATCGTAGCAGGTGGAGACTGATGCTACTCCACATTGGGTGGGGATTTTCCCACATATTCTAGGTCATTCTGCATTGGTTGGGATTCCAGCTGAGGTGACACAGCGTGGAAGTCATTTGGATTCGGATGCAGATGATGAGTTGGGTTTTGATTCGAGTGCAGCTGATAGATGTAGCTTGGATATGGTCATTGGTTCACCTCAGGTGGAGGTGTTTGAGGCCATTGGAGGTGCTTTCAGCCGCAGAGTTGATGATATTAGAGAAGGGTTGCGAACTCTTCTATTGGATTGAGGTCGTTCGCGACCATTTGGGTGAACTACGTTAGGCTTGATTCATTGGGCAAGAGGATACGTAGGCAGTCTTTATGATGCAGTCGGGTTAGATTATTTGATGGGGGTGAGACCGATTTGGTGAGCGACATCGACATTTGAGGTGAGTGTCCGCACTCCCATTTGGGTCTCAGCAAGTAAGATATTTGTTTTGGTTGGTGTCGGCTCAGTTTTGGAAAAACTTCACCGATGTGGAGAATTGTGGATGTGACGTGAGCATTCTCATTTGGGTTCTCGACTTGTTATGGATTGAGTCTGTTATCGTGAATTGTTTCACGGTGTACTGGACACAACAAGTGAGATTTTTGGTTTGGTTGGTGTCGGCTCAGTTTTGGAAAAACTTCACCGATGTGGAGAATTGTGGATGTGACGTGAGTGGGGACCACCGTGAGCTGGGCAAAGAAATTGTTTCCGCATGAAGAAATTGGTTGGGTGGGGGCCACACGGTTTGCTTTTTTGATTGTTGGCATGTTCTCGTGTAAGCCCACCCGATAGCTGCTATTAATACCCATCCTAGGGTTTTGTGGGGTTGTGTGCGAAGTGAGGAGGTTCTTTTGGCGGCGGCAAAAGAAGGGCGCAGAGCAAAGGAGGTTTGTGAAATTATTTGCGGCTAGCTACGTGCACAGATATTTTTGGCGGCTGCGGGGATTCTTTTCGGCTGCAGGAGAAAAACGCAGACAGCAGCTAGGAGTGTTTGAGCAGTCCTTCTTTAGGGTTTTGTGCATTCTTTTGTTTTGAGAGAGATAATTGTGTGAGGGGTTTGAGAGATTGTGTGAGGGTTTAGATTGAGTGATTGTAAACCCTAGTTGTGTTCTCTCCCTCTAATAGTAGATCTCCCCCTCCTTGCCCCGTGGACGTAGGTAGTTTGCCGAACAACGTAAAATTGGTTGTTTGAGTTTGTGGCCATTGTAATAGTTTTAGGATCCCTCGACGCGCAGTCCTAGAGCTGACGAGAGGAAGAGCTAATATCCCACTTTGATGAGATATTAGGCTTCAGATTCTTGTTCCCTTTGAGAAACAAGAATTCTTATCGATCTTTCTCTCTTATTGTGTACCAAAAACTCTGCCGAAATTTTCGATGCGCACAACAAGTACTACCGAAGAGCTTTCTAAAAATGTATTTCTAACTGCAATCATTAGATGAACCTCTCTAAAAATTTATTTGTAACCACAACAATTTGTTAAAGAAAACAAACAAGTTTTGACTAATCTAAATTTCTCAGTTGCTTGTTCATGCAACTGCAGTTAAAACGGACCGAGCAACACCTTAAGCCAGCTAGTTATTAGTTTACCCTAGGGTTTTGATCAAGTTGGTTAGCAAGGTTGCTTGTGTGCAGGACTGTGATGAAAACTGCCGGAGTTTCACCATCGTTGTAGAACCAGTGTGAGACTCCGGTAGGGACGGCGATAATGTCTCCCTGTCGATCTAATGCCACGGACTTTTCGGTGCCGGTCGAC
>NC_033801.1:128651806-128672210 GCF_001876935.1 Asparagus officinalis | reverse complement strand
GCGAGTACAATTCCACTGATGGCCTTACCTGCATAAAAATGTCAAAAGGGATAATAAATTTTGGGGCTAAATTTTGTTATAGGGAAAAATGCTTCTGGTCCCCAATTTCCTTACTAGTATTCTGCTCATCTCCAAGACTTTTTCAATACTCCCAAAGCCCCCAAAAGCAAAGCCATAATTCTCTTAGCCCCTAAAACACAAAACTCAAGAGTTTATAACATGTGAATACCATAATACCCTTTCTCTCTCTCTCTCTCTCTCTCTCTCTCTCTCTCTCTCTCTCGGCTGCAGAGGCCGCTGTTCACGGAATCGGCTATTATTGGCCATGTTGTTGTTGGTATTGTTTGAAGGGTTTGTCGATTGTGCATGTTTTGTGGTTGATTGGTTGGATATCAGTAACATTCCATGCTTAATTGGGTGAATCTGCGAACCGCTAAAACATTTCTCTGCAGGAACAAACAGCTCAAAAGTTCAGGACCGACGCTGCTCAAATTGAAATTCTAGTGAATAGACAAATAATAGATAATAAACATGCAAGTATGCAATGAGGTGATGTTGCAAGCTTCATAGGACATAATTCTACTGCCATGGAGATTGTCAAGGTGGGGAAAATGCAAAGTATCAAAATCAATATTTTTATTCAGTGACATTAATTAGCAAATAGGGGATGTTGTGATGCAGTAAGTTTGAAAATATTTATAGTTGACCCGTTATCTTCCACAATTTTCATGGTCTAATTTGAGAGAAGAAGCTGAGCATCTCCTACTTCTCTCGGCTCTGATTGTCTGTAATCCTAATCACCTTGTCAATCCTAATCCCAAAATGGCAACATGTTTATGACAAATACCTGGAATAAACGAATAATGATCAGATGGCAACACGAATAGTATCAGAAACATAATATGCATGAGTATACAAGGTGGTTCGGCTAGTAACATATGTCTACGGGTGGAGAAGAGTAGAGCCCCAATTAACTCTTAACTATTCTGCCCATGTGCAAAGCACGACTCCTATTTTTTTAAGCACTATATTTTAAACTTGTCTCCCTTTAAGTTTTAATATATTTTATTTAATTATTGTATGCTTAAAATTGCTTCTAACCCCCAATTTCCTTATAAGTATTCCGCTCCACTCCAAGATTTTTTCAACGCTTTCAAAAACCCCAAAAGTAAACTCATAATTTCCTGAGCCCAAAAACATTAAATCCAAGAGTTTAAAAAATGTGAAGATCATAATATCATCTCTCTCTCTCTCTCTCTCTCTCTCTCTCTCTCTCTCTCTCTCTCTCTCTCTCTCTCTCTCTTTTTCATGATGTCACTGTGATGATTTAAAATGATCTTTTTTTAGGGGGGGTCTAGTTCCCTCTAAATATTTTCAACGACGTCAACGTCAGCTATGAAACTTTCCGGTGTTCGTTCATGAGACGAAAAAACTATGATCTTGAAGACGGTGATGACAAGTTGTGATGGATTCAGCGTCGTCGTTCCGAAGAAAAAGGCGGGAACTCCGACGACTCCTGGTGTAATTTTTTCCTTTTTTAACTTGTATTTGAATCCGAGTGCTATATTTTTTTCTTACATATTATTATATTTTTTTTTAATCAATGACTTGAGATTAAAGTAGAGTCTGTAAATTTATATATCGTTGTTATTTTACTGTAATGAGTTTGTTATTAAGGTTATAAGTTGGTTGTGAAGGAAGGTTATGTGTTGGTCTTAAAGGTTACGCGTTGACTATGAAGTTTATGAGTTGATTGTCAAGGTTACGAGTTGGTTGTCAATGTTAGGAGTTGGTTGTGAAGGTTACGAGTTGGTTATCAAGGTTATGAGTTGATTGTGAAAGTTACGAGTTAGTTGTGAATGTTACGTGTTGGTTGTAAACCTCGATAAGGAGTTGGTTGTGAAGGTTACGAGTTGGTTGTGAAGGTTACGAGTTGGTTGTTAATGTTATGAGTTTATTGTGAAGATTACGAGTTGTTTGTAAATGTTATGAGTTGGTTGTGAACCTCGACAATGAGCTGAATGTAATTATTGTTAATTAACATTCACAACCAATTTGTAATCTTCATAACCAACTCCTTACCAAGGTTCACAACCAACTTGTAACCTTCATAAACAACGCATAACCTTCACAACAGACTCATAACATTCACAACCAACGTGTAACATTCACAACTAACTTGTAACCTTCACAACTAACTCGTAACCTTCATAACTAACTCCTAACCTTGACAGCCAACTCGTAAACTGTTAGACCTTAGAGGGGGGGTGAATAGGATCAATGTTAATCTAATTCCGATTTTGTGTCAATTAAAACTAATTAATAAATATTCTAGCAAGTATAATATATAACAAGATATATATGCAATGATATACAAATAACACAATGGTGAAACAAACAAATGTAAATAATATAGTGGACAAATTAATTAATGAGACAATGGCGATATGAGCAATGAGCACAAACATAAATGAGGGTATAATATTATAATAAAAATATGATTATTAAAAACTAATAAGACAATATGATTGATTAAAATTATATGCTAAAACGATACAAAAAAGAATATGAAGGTTGTTCCTAACTATTGATAGACTTCATAAAAATTATAAACTAAATATTAATATTAACTATAATATACTTTTATATGATAAAAGCATCTACATGAGCATATAAAAGTACTAAAAATTTTCATAAAAATCCCTTCTAAAGATTCCTAATTTTACTCAAAACAATTAAACTATTCTATAAAATATTTAGAAAATATTATCTTTTATTTCTTCTATTTTATTTTTTATTGAGCAGAGATTAATCCTTCTTCACCTTTTCCTAAGCAATTCTAAAGTAGTGTCTTTATTATGTACACTGATTTTAACATTAAGCTGGAGTTAGTATGTTGTTATCCTTCCTATGCTTGTTAATCTTTTATTTATTTATTTTTTTGTTTAGCTTCACAAAAAAGTTAAAAGTATTTTCAATATTCAATACAAACTTCTTGAAATACAAACTTTGGTTTTTCTCCATAGTTTTAATTTATATGAAATTTTTTGTGTTCCTAATTTATTACTTAAATAAGATTAGAAGTTACCTTTTTTTTACAATAAATTATTTTGATGTGCATCAAATAAGAGTTTATGTTATATCAATAATGTTACATTTTCTCTATGTTTGTCATTTTTCATAAGGATTTGAACTAAATATTTACATTTCTCATTACTAATTTGCCTTAGATTATAATATTAATATTTAATTTCTTTAGTATTTGAAGAACAAAGTATAAAATTTATGGATATTTACTAATTTTTCTTATACCTTCTATAGAGAATTCTTTTTTTATTGGGATAAAATTTTTAAATTATTTTTTAATAAAATTCAGTTGGTGCTTTTTTGATAGATATGCCTTATGTTAATGTCAATTCAAATGATTCATGGATGCTTTTCAAATTTTAGATTTATTTCCTTCAGTTTCCCATTTGAAATAAAAATAGCTTAATTCTTTTGAAGAATATCTCTGAACTTTCTAGTAGTTTTTCCATATATAATTCATTATATTCTTTTACTCTATAAATATCATTAACATTAGAGATTATTGTTTCTAAATTATAATCAATTAATACTAAGATATTATATTATAGTATTTTATCAGTGTTATGGATTTAATCTTCTATCAACTACTACTACTTATGTAATTTTGCAGCTCGAACTTCTTAGTAAAATTTTACGCATTTACTTTGATTTACATACTAACGATAACTTTTAAGCTATCATATATTTTTAAATTTTTATTCCTTAATCGAATATTTTTAATCAATTCTTGTTGCTTTTTTTACCAACGTTAACTTAGACTATTTTTAGATGCTGAAAAGTAATATTAAATCATAAATTGGAAATTATATATATATTAATGAAAGAATGCCAAATAATTACGCTTTTGTTTGCTAAATTTTGAAATTTTAGCCCTTTTTTGCTTTTTTGAACTTCGAGTGTGTGATTTAAAATTTTTAAAACTTTGGGAGTGTCTTTTAAAAAAATTTACTTTTAATTTTGGTAGTTGTACCTTTTATGTTTCATGTGTTGGTGGTATTTTTCAAATGTCAGAATATTTCTTGCAACTCTAAAATATTGAAGGTGGTTTTTACAATTATTAAAATTTTGGGTTATTTTTTAAAAAATTTAGATTTCAATGGTCTACCAATAGATTCTAGTTTTAATGTGTACTGGTTATAAATTCTAAAATTTTAGAGTTTTTTGTAATTTATAACTTTTGAAGGAGTGTTTTTAGGTAATTTTTGTAACTTTAAGGTTAATTTTGACAAATTTTAAATTTTTAGATGCATTATGGTAATCTGTTGAATTCATCTATATATGTTGTTAACAAGTTCTAAAATTTTAGAATTTTAGGGTGTTTTTTTATAATTTAAACTTTTAAGGGTGTTCTATAATTTTTAAGATATTAAGGGTGTTAATAATAAATTTTAAATTCTTTAGATGTTGCAATTGATTTCTTGATTTTATGTTTGTTGTTTTATGTTTTGAAACGTCAAAAATTTTCAAGTGCATCATGGTAATCCCTTAAATTCATCTATGATCATGGTAATCCCTTAAATTCATCTATGTTATTTGTAAGTTTTAAAATTTTAGAATTTTAAGGTCCGTGTTTGTAACATGAAATTTTGAGGGTGTTTTTATAATTTTTGAGACATTGAGGTTGTCAACTACAATTTTTTTTATTTTTTAAAATGTCAAGATGTTTTTTTATAATTTTGAATTTTTAAGGGTATTTTGTGCCATTTTAAAACTTTTTAGAGTGTTTTTGCAATACATCATGTATTATAGTATATTTCTACTTATAATTTCTTTATCTTAACAAACTAATATCGTAAAGTTATTTTATATATTTTATTAATATTATTTTCTAATTGTTGAGCTATAGATAGTTCACGTGGGGATTAGGATAAGATATAATTATTATTAGGATAGATTAAGATTCAAATAAAATATTTTAAATTTTGAAGGGAAATATTGACCATAGAAAACTTTTCCCAAACTCATGCTTTTAAAAAGAGTATGATGTATATATATATATGTATATGTATAAATGTATATATGTGCATATATATATATAATGTGAGAGAGAGAGAGAGGGAGAGAGAGAAAGAGAGATTCTAAGGAGTCACCTTAAATTGAATCTAAGGATGCACCTCAAAATGCACGGATTGGAATATTCTAATGGACGATCTGCTCCATTCATCATGATTTAAATGTCTTATGAAATTTATAAAATAAAAATCATGATGTTTCAAGACTTCTAACACATATTTTTTATTGTCTCTTTAGTTGTGCTGTCGTAAAACCATTAATTTTACAATCACTTGATACATGAGTAACTACAATCCAACATGACTAGTTTTTTATTTATACATCATCCAAAAGATATAAATCAAAATGAGCGAAGTGGATTAAGTAAAGTGATTGTGAATAACGTGATTTTCAAAGTGCATCTTTAGATTCATTTTAATATGGCTTCTAGAATCATATTTCCCTATATATATACACATGGAACGCGTGTGCAGCCCAATGTATATTATGGTTTCAATAACTTGGCCAGTAACTCATATGGCCTTAAGCACCCCAAATATATCTACATTATGTATGGGTTAATTGCCAACAGACCCCTAAGTATCCTCCAACTGCAGATACACCCCCTCTAGTTGTTATTGTGGCGGATAGACCTCCTCTGGTTTTACTGGTGTGAATAGAGCCTCATTGCTAATCTTTGAAACTCTTAGAAGAGTTTAACAAAAAGTTTACCGCCTTCCATGAGCACATATTAGAGGAGGTCTATCAATATCAATAGAACTATAAGGGAATTATTTGCATATTTAGAACTATAGGGATCTATCTGTAAGTGGGTGATATTGATCTATCACAATTAACCCTTTTTTTAAAGAAAGGAAGCCCTTAGTCTCCCATTCAATAATAAGGACCTGTTTGAGTAATAAGAAATTGTGTGACTTTGTTGCCCATCGTAAGACATCGTAAAATTTTCCCGCTAGTCCCAGGTGCAAAAAAATACTTTATGTGTAAAATGTGTAATATAAATAAGATTAGAGAGCAACATTAAAGCAAGGCGCCTGTAGTTAAACGGGCGTTCAATTTCGTTCAGTTGATCTTTGTTTCCATAGTTCAACTCCTGGCAGGTTGCCATCATTCCCCCCCCCCCCCCCCCCCCATTTCTCTTTTATGCTTATATACTTTTGATTTATTTTCAGATAATATAATATTGATCGATTTATCGCTGCGACTTCCTTATATAAAGCGACCCTAAGAGTTAGGGTAAGACTTTTGTTTGATTACAAGCTAGTTCATATTAACTAATCAATAGGACTGTCCAATTAGAGCCTTGAGGTCGGGCCCGCCGGGCGCTTCACAAGCTAGTTATCATATTAACTAAACATAGGGCTGCTCCAGATTGCGGCCTGAGGGGTTCCTGGGCCCGGGCTAACGGCCCGTTGCGAGCTCGACACCGGACCCGGCTCGGCCCCGGCCAAATTTTTCACCAGCAGGGCCAGTGGCAGGCAGGGCCGGGCCGGGAGAAAACGATCGGAATAGTTGGTCGCTTGCTGCGGGCCATCCCGAACCCGACCAGCCATAACGGCCATATTTTGGCTTTTGACCAAAATACCCCCAAAAACGGTCAAAACGGCCAAAATTTGAGAGTATTTTGGTCATTTGTCTGGGGGATGCCTCTATAAATAGATGGGGTTTTTTATTTGTTTTTCTCATCCAAAACTCATCTACTTCTCTCCAATACTCTCTAATACTCGATTTTCCTCTGTAATTCTTCAATCAAATGGCTTCCTCCTCTGATTATGAAGGACAAAACCTAACTCCCGATTTTAAAATGAGTCCTAATACTCCTACTACAGGAGCTACAACTACTCCTCCTACTCCTACTGATGTTGACCACGACTTCGGTGGCGACGATTCTGCACCAAGAGCTCCTAAAAGATCAAGATCTGATGTGTGGAACTTTTTTTAGAAGATAGAGTCACCAGGGATGAACACGGTAGGCTTCTTACCCAGAAGGCTAAGTGTGCGTTGTGCGGCCATATTTTCCAAGCTCATCATAAGAGTGGCACCAACATCTCAAACGCCATTTAGAGAAATACAACAAAGGTCAGATGCCTCAAGGTGATATCTGACAATCTTTAGTCTCTCAATCACCATCTTCTGATAGTCTCGGTAGTTGGAACTATGACACAGTCTGAGCTAGAAAATGCGTAATCAGGTTTATTATTCTTAAAAACATTCCTTTTAAATTAGTAGAAGATGATGAATTTGAGATATATTTACACATGGTTTTTATCCCGCATTTAAAAAAAATTCTCGTCAAACTTGTCAACGTGATATTTTAAAATATTATCAGGAGGAACAAGCAAAAATAATTTTTTATTAAAGTTTAAAGTGTAAATTTTGTTTAACTTCTGATATTGGATATCTAGAACACAAAGTGGTTATTTATGTATAACAACACACTTGATTGAAGATAATTGACAAATATTTAAAAGGGTTATTTATTTTATTACATTTGAAGAGTCACATACTGGTATTAACATTGCAAATTTAATAATTGAAGAACTTATAAAATTAGAAATTTCAGAAAGAATATTTTATCTTTCAATAGATAATGCAAGTAATAATAATGTAGCTGTTGATCATATCTAAACATCTCTGTTATTGCCATGTCATTGTGATATTTTTCATATTAGATGTGTGTGTCATATTTTAAATTTAATTGTTTAAAGTGTATTTAGTAAAATTAAATCCATGATAGAAAAGGTTAGGACAGTAACTTATGCCCATAATACTTCTGAACAAAGAATTAAAAGATAAAAAAATTCTATAAAAAAATTTAAAACCCAAAAATAGATGGAACTCTACCTATGCAATGTTAATGTAGCAATAGAGTATGCAAAAATTATAAATAATTTTATTACTTTCTATAATTCTAGTTCTAGCTCTGGTAGTATGTATGGAATAACTGAGGATGAATGGACAGTTATATATAGTGTAAAAGAGATGTTATAAGTTTTTTATGATGCTACTATGTTATTATCTGGTTGTTATTATCCAACCATTACTATAGCTGTTTTACAAGTTTTAAATATTCAAAAAAATTAATAAATATCGTATGAATAATTATTTTAGAAGTATGATTTTTCAAATAGAAAGTAAATTTAATAAGTATTTTAAGCCTATTCCTATTATTTTTGGTTTGGGGGTTCTTATTGATCCATGTTTGAAAGATATTGACATTCGAAGTTTGTTAAATTCTTTGTATAATAACATGATAATAGACACTAATGATGGTCAAACTATTACTGCTCTTACTCATCATAATACTATTAGAAATTATTTTTAAAGATTATATAATGAGTATGCAGCTAGATATGGTGTAACTACACATCAATCTACAGCTTTTGCATCTACGAGTTCCAATCGGGGCAAAAATATGAGTTTTGATAGGGAATCAATGGTAGCTGAGCTAACTGGTGGATCTGGACTTGGATCATCAACGAAATTTTCTAAAATTGATTAATATTTAACTACATCTTTAGTTAAATGTCATAATAATAGTTTAGATATTTTGCAATGGTGGAAAGTATATGGAACAATTTCATATCCTATACTTCCCATCATGGCTCGTGACTTACTAACATTGTATGTTTCTACGGTAGCTTTGAATCTGTCTTCAGCATAGTAGGACGTTTGATCGACGACCACAGGACATTGTTAGATCCTTAAAGCGTACAGGCGGTAATGTGCCTACAAGCTAGATTGGTGGAGGTACGAGAAAAGAACGCAATGCATCGATCGGATGGTTGGTATTGAAGGTATATTTCAAGAGTTGGGACTAGCAGATAGATATAAAGAGTAGACATTATTCATTAATTTCTAATTTTTATTTCTTAGCTGAAAATCTGTGATGAATTACTTTAGAAATAGTTGCAAATGATAGTGATATAGATGAGTCGGTGTCAACCTAGTTGGGATGTATTCATCTATTGTGATGCCACGAATTCCAAAATAAATTTATAATTATAGATGATTAACTGCTTATTAATAAAAAAGTTATTTTTATCATTTTAATTTTTATACTTTTTTGTATTTGTAAATTATGTAATTACAAGTGATTAATAATATGATTGTTTTTATTAAAATTTTATTTAATTTTTGGCTGTGTATTCTTGAAATTTTAAAGAAATAAAAAAATTAAAAATTTTTAAAAAACAGAAAAAGGGGTTGGTCCGGGCCTCGGTTTTGCTTGGCCCCCGGGCCCACTGGTTCGGGCCGGTCCGTTTGGACAGCCCTTAACTAACAATAACATAATAAATGCACATGTGGATATAAATCATCAGATGTTTATTCATAGGAAGTTGAAGGATGCTCTGATTGAAGATGTTGCCAGAGCTAATCATTTGAGATGATTTTAAGCACACCAAGTAGGAGAAATGACCGGATTGTTATTTAATCGAAAGAAAGCCTAGAGATGGGCCTAAAAAACTTAATAGAAATTGGGAAAGCACCCTTTCCTTGCACTCTAAAATTAAGTTAAGGGTTGATTGGTCGAGGGTTATAACTTTTATATTCTTGTATGCCCCACAAGTTGAGTGCAAGCCTAGAAATGGGCCTAAAAAACTAAATTAGAAATTGGGAAAGCACCCTTTCCTTGCATTCTAAAATTAAGTTAAGGGTTGATTGGTTGAGGGTTATAACTTTTATATTCTTGTATTCCCCACAAGTTGAGTGCCTTTCAAGGATCAAAATCTAGACTCACAAATTAGTATATTTTTAGAGCACCTTTAGAAGTTTGTGGCCAATAAGATCTTAACTTGGATATTGGATTGCTAGGATATTAGGATTTTGTCTTTGCGATGTTCCTATATAACTTAGTGGTTTCCTACAAGTGGACATTTTATAGCTCTACCATTAATTAAGTGTTATAGTTTATACTCTGATAAGAATTATTATAAAAAAATGATATAACAATAATTAACATCATGGAAAAGACAATGTTCATTGACATAGAATGGATGCGTAGTATTTATATGTGGTCATCCTAAAAATTTTGGGATAAATAAATTGTTTTCACTTATTGCAATAAAACATTTTACTCATCATAGGATATAGTTCTATATATTTATATTTATATACAGTGATCGGTTAAAAGATCCCTCCGTTAGGAAAAAAGAGAACTATCCTCTTAACCAAAGGAATACAAAATACAAAACGACCAATCTACTTCCATCCCAATCCAAAACCAAAAACCATCACATGCCCTTTTTAGTCTCACCACCCTCAATGTTAACTGTCACCCTTCATCCAAACCCTCCCTCCCTCCAACCGTTTTTCAAAATTCTGGCCTCTTCAAACCCCTCTAATTTTCAACCACCCATCAACCCCTTTACCTCCAAAACTCATTCCCCTCCTCTTAAACACCACCACCTCCTTCCTCCTCCTCCACCGGCTGCCACCGGAGTTCCTCGCCCGGTGGCGCCCTGCTTGCCGCCGATGGGACCTGCCGAGCGAAAAAACCCTCCTTGACCTCTGCCGCCTCCTACAAACCGCCATCTGTAACAACACCCTCCTCCTCCCTCCTGCTCCAGACCGCCACAACCGACCCCAGATTGCAAATTCAAGCCCTGAACCGACACGAAACCTGCAACCCACTGATATCTCCCTCTGGGGTGTCCCCCTCAACCCTAACGAAAACCACAAAAAAACAAACACCCTTCTCCTCAAATTCCTCCGTTTGAATGATTTTAAGCCTGTTGAAGCGTTTGAGATGATTCAGAGAACGTTGAAGTGGGAAAATGAGGAGACAAGAGAGAAGTTGCGGTCGAGGGTGAAGTTGTTGGAGAAGGGGATGAGAGAGAACGGGTCAATGGTTCAGATTATCGATCTCAAGGATTCTTCGATTGCTTCGATGAAGGATCTGAAGAGTGTTGTGCAGAAGTTGTTCTCTGTTGTTGATGACAATTATCCAAAATTTGTTGAACAGCATGTAAGTTTTTAGAATCTGATATTTATCAATGACGGGTGATGCCAAGAAATGTGATTATTTTGAGCCAAATTAATTGAGATTTTAGAAGAAATATTACATGTTTGGAAACCAGAACCTGTTTTTTTTTTTTTTTTTTGGAGAAATAATAAGACCTTATATTGATCATTCGTTTATCATGTTGCAGATAGCATGAATCAATCTCTGAAAATGTATCCTAAAATTTCTTTGTTAAGAGACCTCAATTAATGTAAGAACTTTGCATATTATAAGAACAAAATTACGTGATCGTTTACATTATCAATCAGATTGGTTTCTCTTAATAATCAAAATATAGTTGCAATCTTCATCTTCAATGTATATAGCATTATGATTGTATCTCTGAATTTTGTTTTCTAATGTATAAATTTATCTAATATGCCTTTGGATTCTCTCTGTATCTAGGCATTGAGAAAAGGTAGGACCCTATACTGATAGCTCATTTATGATGTTGCATGATAGGATGAATAATTCTCAGTGTCTAGGCATTGATGTAATACTTCCTCGATCATAATTGTCCATTATTTAACATACTAGTTTATCTTCTTAACGCTGCAGATATTTGTAAATGTTTCGTTTCGCTACTATGCTTACAGAGGCTTGTTCTCTCGCAACCTGAGTCAGAGAACAAAGAGCAGGTTCATCTTTGCTAAGCCATCCAAAGTAACTGAAACACTTCTCAAGTATGACACGTTCACGTCAAACCCAAAACAACACCTTCATCTTTGTCAAAATGAACGGATTACTTTCACTAACAAATGAGTATTTCTAATATGAAACGAAGGTTCATATCGCCCGAGAACATACCAATCCAATACGGTGGTCTTCAGAGAGATGATGAGGATGAATTTTTAGAGAATGATGGGAAGGCTTCAGAGATGTCAATCAAAGGAGGGGCTTCTTCAACCGTTGTAATTCCAGTTACTGCGGTAATAATAATTTAAATGGGAGGAGGAGAGACTTATTACGCCTAAATTTTTAGATGTTTTTCTTTCCGAAAACATAGGTTAATTCTGAAACTTGTTTGCTGTTGTTATGCAGCCAGGGGTAACCGTTGTTTGGGACATAGCAATTGTGGGATGGGGTGTCAACTACCAAGAGGAATTCATCCCGGACGATGAGGGCTCATACAAAGTTTTGATCAGAAAGGAGAAGAAACTGGACGAGCCTGTTAGAAACTCTTACTACATTAGTGAACCAGGGAAGGTGGTTTTGACGGTAGCAAATCGATCTGCAAAGAAGAAGAAGATCCTCTACAGATCAAAAAGCAAGCCCACTGTTCCTGTGTACAATTTGATTAACAATCCTGACATGTATTCCGCGCAAAATAATCGCAAGATTCTGATTTCTGGATGATGTTTTCGTCCCATAGTCAATGTATTAGGAAACTAAATGCATGTAAACCAATGTAAGTCTTTTGCAACACCAAAACGAAATCAACAATGCTTGGTAGGGATCGCCAATTGTTAGCTATTTTTTTAAGCTTTCATGGACCACTTACATGTCCAAAGAGGCTCACAGAGTTTCAAGAGAACAGTAGAAGAATCACATAAAAATTGCCATCAAACCATCCTGCTAGCGCTTATGTGCTACCGCCCCCTCGTTAGAAAGGGGGGTTTATAATAATGTAAACCAATACAAAGTAACATTGGAAAAAAAAGGTGTTAAAGAAATCCGGTAAAAGTACAGCAAGTTGCACCTTTTTACAAAAGCAAACTACAAGCAAAGAAGTGATAGCCCCACAATCACAAGTATAAACAACTTTGCTTTGGCTACAATGTACAGCATGGCTTCCGGTCGCTGTCGAGATACTGGCAGTGGCAATGGGAACTCCTTCGCTACTTATATTCACAATTTACATTTACAACTGACTTCTAAATGTTACATTTTTTAATCTCACGACTCCCTGTATTTGGTAAGGTCGAATGTCAAAGTTCTTGAACAGCTGCAAATAGGAGAAATGAAAATAATTTTCATAAGCTCCAACCAACAAATCTCTTATTTTTCAAGAAAAACAAAAGGATTTAGTAGTACAGAAAAGTTACCTTCTTTCTGAATCTCTATAAACACCAACCAAGGCCTCGGCTTTGTCATAGAAGCTGTCTTTCAGGGATATCACAATACTCTGAAACCCATTTCCACCCTCGTCATCTTGGTTGGCCCTAGCTCCATCACATGATTTCGACCGAATGAAACCAGCAACCTTGGCTACGTTCAAGTTATCCAGCGCTGCATCAACTTCGTCAAGGATAAAGAATGGAGATGGCCTGTAACTGAAACAGTTGCAAAACAAAACTGGGTTGAGTTTCTGATTCACTATCGAGAAAGTCTCCATTACATATACATACTAAATTTGTCAGTTATATCCTAAACTCAATATTGTACAATGCTCTTGTATGCCAAGGATAACAGTATTATAAGGTCATTTGGGTTTACAAACAAGATGAAAAGTACAACTCCAAACACCAGGAGGTAATCATAAGATATTTCAACTCGAAGCGGAAAGGAACAGAGTTTGGGTTTGCAGTTAGTTTCACAAATCTGAGATAATATATCCAATATTAGCAAATATTCCATAAAGAAATATATATCACATCAGGTATCTATAACAACCAAGGAAGAGGCGGGAACAATTAAATCGCAATGGCATGTTATATGATTTGGCTATGAGCCTCAGCAAGGATTTCAAGGTGGCATCACGAGCAAAGGCATGAATTCAGGTCAAGGATGAGAATGCTACATGTGCTGGTGCTTCGATATCACTTTGAATAGTGGTGCCCTGCTATCACTTTGAAATTTGAATGAATTTGCAATAGCTTGAAATTTTTATTACTTAAAGATAACGAAGGTGAAGAAAACATAATGGCATAAATTAAGTTGAGATTATTAAGATATAAGAAAGAGCATTAAATAAACGCGTGCATCCCATAAATGCAACCACTGCTAAGGTTTGAAATCTAAGTTTCAGTAAAGGAAGAAAGCTTGGATATCAGGCACTAGCAGCTTTCATTGACACATCATTCGGTATGCGAGAATCGAGTGTAAATGAGAACGGAATGGACTAAAGAATGGAATGGAATTAATGTAGGAAGCGAATGCTCGTTTCCATTCTCACATTTGGGTGCAATTTAGAGAATATAATGGGAATGGACGTATTTGAAAATTATGTATTTTATTGATTCACACTTAAGTGGGAATGCCTATTCCTTACTATCTCATAGGGAATGTTGATGAGAAGTGAGAATGGGTATTCTAACTTCAAAAAAGAGGTGGTGTTTGGTAGGAAGGAATGGGAAGTGAGCAATGGCATTCCATTCCCACTCTATTCTCGTGTATCAGACAATGCGTGAAAGTAACTGGATTGTGTATCAGCCTCTTGAAAGTTCTTAAAATAATTAAAATATTCTTAAAGTAGCAAAGTTAAGTCAACATCTTGGCATGATATTTTGATACCGGATAGCATTAAGTTTTGATGAAGTATTTTAAATTGTATAGTGATGGTGCAATAGTTTCCCAATCCAGATTGTATTTGATTCGATAAGCTAGCTTAAATGAAAGAGTGAAGAATTTGAACTTCATGATGAAATAAAGTTTAGTAAACTCCAGTTTGTACTTGTTAGGGACAGCTCCATCGTGTCATGAAACAACAAGTATAAGCCCCAATATAAGACAAAAGTTTCAATAGAAGAGGTAAGGTCAATGTTTAGTGGCATGATAAGACCGCAACACCTGACACTAGGAGGGAATGGTGCAGCACATTTCAGACTACAGAATAAAAAAATAGGATTTGCAGTTATAAGGCAAGAACCTGTCACAATTTTCTTCATTCTATCTAAGTATGTGTAACCAATGGCAATTTTGGTTAGTTATTCAACAGATCTATTATTTTCATAGACCCAGGAGACAGCATGCTTAATAATTAAAAGTGGATTTTAAGCATTCTCACACAGCAAGAACTTTCATAAGACATATGGAAAAGCACAGCATGCGCACCATGTATAATAATAGATAAAAGTACCTGTGTATAGCGAAAAGCAGGGCAAGCGCGGCAACGGTCTTTTCCCCACCTGATAACTGCTCCATATCTCTAAAACGCTTTGTAGGGGGCATGGTAGTATATTTAATTCCATGCAAGAAAGGCTCATCATCATTTTCCAGAGTCAAATATGCTGTTCCTCCAATTGGATGTGTATGACTCTTAGTTAATTGTTTGTAAATTTTGTCAATGTTTTTGGCAATATGATCAAAAGCCTCCATAAATAGTTCGTACCTGCACAGGTAGGTATAAACCACATGATGTATCATCAACAAAGAAATCAATCTTGCAATTGTATAATTCTGCACCGAGCACTAACTATAACACAAACTTCAAGGTTCACATGGATTAGCAACCACCTACGCTAGACCGTCCACGAGAATTTCCTTCATTTTTACCATGTACCTTATACATTAACATCTTTCTATTTAGATATTCCATGCATTAAATAAAGTTCAAATTTGAAAAATATGGTCTTGGCATATGTAATATTAATGTATGTATGTTTGTATCCGTCATAGTTACAGAATATGTAGTACGTAGCAGGTCGTGGTACGAATTTGGATACGCCAATTCGCCACTTAGAAAATTTGGATTCAACAGGAGTAGCTTGCTTCAGTATGCAAATTCGATCAATGGTATGTTGTAAATATTTTTTGGGGTGCTCACCTTTCCAAAGTGTCTAGTAGAAAACTAGAACCTATAATGCTAAATATATATTTCAAATATATTTTCATACAAAATACTTAAAATAGCTCTTTATGGGGATCTTTTTTTGTGTTTTTCTTTTCATATAGTTCGTGTTAGGATCATGGTTTCATTTCACATTTTACTAACATAGTTACAGTAAAAGTCATTGACTCATATTCTATTGTGAGTCTCCCTTCGCTTGATTGTGCATATTGTGTTGTGTCAGCAATACGTCAATTTTGAGGAACCAATTCATGTATCGGAGAGAATTAGTTTGCAAATGTACCTGGAATCGGTTCCCAGGAATTGTACAACAGTAAAAGGGGGATCCAGGGACTCGCGCAACTATGGTATCTGTATTGTGTGTGCCAACATGAGTATGTATGAATGTATCTATGTGTGCCATGTCACACTTCTGCTTCTCTTCTCTCTATTCTGTCTAGTGAATTTGGAAGCTTTTCTAACTGTGAACGTAGAGCAAAGTGGTCACCTAATTCTTGGTTAGCTCTAGGCCACATTTAGAACAGGCATCATTCATCTAAAGAGATGACATCCATTATTAGTGTATATAACGTTTACTATCACTATCTTTATAATTTTCCATGCAAACACCTTGATTCATGTTGAAAAGAGAGCAAGCATTCAATGATAGCAACGGAGATGATCGCATACTTCTAAATTGAGAGTTCGTATTCAAATATTTGAAATCAAGTTCCCAATCATTGAGAATATTTATCTATAAGAATAAAATTAATCAAACACAACATTGTATACAAAAACATAAACCAGAACAAGTATATTGTTTTAGTAGTGAAACTTCTAGTAAGTAGTACCTCCTTTGCCTAACAGCATTGTACTTGTCAGATATTTCTTTCTCTTCCTTCCTCACTGCTTCAAACTTTATGATTACTTCCTTCTCTTTTCCTTGCAAAGCTTCATACTGATCTAATGCTTTCAGATTTGGAGCCGTTCGTTCAATTTCTGCAATTAAAGTTTCCATTTTCTGTTTGAACTCCGTTTCAAGCTTTCCTCGTTCTGACTGCCTCATGTCCTTCAAATATGAATTGCTAAGCTGGCTGTAATCAAATACTTCTCCAGATTCTGGTGATTCGGTTTCCATTGGATCATCAATAGTTGGGAGCTTTATTTGCTCGAGTTCACACTTCTCAAGAACCTCCTGTTTGCGTGATTTAAGCTGCTCATGTTGTGCCTCCTGCAATCAAAGACAGGCTCTTTAATATAAACAAGAATACAAACCTAAGAATAAAGAACAACTTCCAACTTGTCTGATTAAATAGGAAAACTAGTCAATCAAAAGCACATATCTGGTTCGAAACAGGACAAGTTAAGAAGTACAGTTATTTACACTGACTGCACAATAATGGACAAGTATCCTACTTTAAAGGAAAGAATCAAATCGTAACTAACTTTTGAATTTATCTGGCGATTCAATTTCCCGATGGTGTCTTTGAGAGTGGCACACTGCTTCCTCAGCTCTTCGATAACTTCTTCGCATTCATCAGACATGCCCTTCCATTCTACACCAAGATATAACGCGTAAAGTTTGAGAATGAAAGTTAAATGGGTGCATTCACATGATAACTGAACATTTTTACAGAAACAATAAGAACAACTTTGTTTCAGAAGAAAATAATAACAGTGAACATGCAAAATCAAATAAAATCTGAGCCTTCTTTGAGATACTTCTTCCCTGTGGTAAAAAGGGTAAATTTCACAAAGCCCCTCTTGAATTTAGCCTTCTTTGAGATAACCCCCTTAAACCATTTATTCAACAAAGACCCCCTAATCTTGAGAGGTTTTGCACATAAACCCCCGTGAACTTCTTCTATTCCACTCTAGGTTACCCAGACACTGCATTTCAGGTCCCGTGCGGCCACATCCGTGTCCAAAACGTACACAGATTAGCAGCAAACACACAATGGACAGGTGCAGTTCAAAGGAGTGATTTTTTTAAGTCTATACAAGCTGCAAAATTTCACTTGAGCAGCAATTATTTGTAAATCTTCTTTTACTTTTATTTAAGCTACAATTTTATTTAAGTGTGATTATTGGTTTTCTTTGAACCATAAATTTTTTTTGAAATTATTATTAGAACAACTTTTGTTGTTAAACCTTAGTTCTTAGTTGTTATAGATAATAAAAAGAAACATAGAAATGTACTTCGCATGCGACATGTTAGACCCGATGGTGTTACTTAGGGGGTTAAAATGAAAAATCTTCCAAGGAGTTCAGTGTAGAAGAAGTTCAAGGGAGGGGCATATGCAAAATCCCTCAAAGTTTACGGGGTTTTGTGAGATTAAAATAGTTAAGGGAGGTTTATCACTAAAAGGGACAAACTCAAGGGGTTTGTGAATTTTACCTACAAAACTACTGCTTCCCTTTTGTTCTTAAGAATTGAAGAATATATCTATCACAGGATATACCTTGAATTCCAAAAAGAAACACACAAAACCCCTCCGGCAGTATCCTCTAATCCTTTTCCAATAAAAAAAGGGTTCCTCCATTAAAGAAATAAAATAGACTGATGGTTCGCAGAAATTACATTTAATTTTGTGCTCATCTATCAATTCATATAGCTGGTTTATGCAACGAAACTGCAGGAAAGAAGGGTTGGCATGAGATTGATCGTCTGCAAGCACAATATTACTCCGAACAGCCAAATTGCAAACCGTTCCAAAAATAATTATTATTGTGGATCAAAAAACCATCTTATAATGTAAGCAACCTTTGCTTTAGAAAAAGGTCATAACATTCTCTTCTAGTTTAAGATTAATCTAGAATTCAATGGCTCAACTAGCATTATGATTGACATAGCTGCAAGCAACTGCAGTTTAGCTCATTAGCAAATTATTTGATAGCTAATTTTGCAACATAACTACAATTATAGGTATGAGGTATTCAGGTTATGTTTGTGGTTTTGTACGGGTAAACAGGTGTTTGCATGCTGGAAAAAGATGATCAGCAAAACAGCTCCAAAATGACATTAACAAAATTTGGGACACGCAAAGATCACTGATACTTGAAGGAAGAAACAATTTACATATAGCATGGCATTAAAAGCTATTGTCAAGGATCTAGAATTCCAAAGAGGGTCATAAGTGTACTAGACATAACTGTAGATGCATTTATACTGCTCAGGTAGAAAAGAAAATGAAGATTCATTTACTCACTATCAACTTCAGTTTTCCACTCCTCCATCTGAGCTTCAATCTTCTCTGCTGCTAGTTTGGCATCAGAATCTTTCTTTTGTGCATTTTTCAAATCCTCATCCAAAGATTCAAGAGATGACATCAACTTTGCAATCGGTGAATCCATGTCCCTCTTTTGCTCGTATTCCAGCCTAAGAGAAGTAACTCAAGGTCAATAACTTTAGATTATTTGACATATATATTGAGTTCATCAGATAACGATCATGCCTACAAGTTCCAAGCATGTTGCTTGCACATGTATAAGAGGCACAGTAAATATTTACATTCAACAGAACTAGAACGGAAACTACAAGCCAGGAAAGGCGGGACAAATAACAGATATAACAGTTAGAAGATATGAGAATAGAAGAAGACACAGAAGACATACTGATATTTCAACTTTGACATCTGATTGCTCAAGCTTAGCTTTCTCTCATACATTTCTTGAGCAACCTTGAGCTGGTTCTCTTCATATTCACGAATGTTTTTCACTCCAACGGACCGGCTGAAGTCCTTATAGATTCGATCAACTATTTCATTTATCTTCTTCTCCAACTTTTGAATGTCTTCTGTCCTTTTAACTATAAGCCGTTTCAACTTCAGACAGGGAGAAACAGCAATCAGAAATCCAAAACTGAAATAAATATATATATATAGAATCAGAAGTCAAAACTGATATATAAAATTATGTATATATATATTATATATATATATATATATATATATATATATATTATATATATATATATATATATATATATATATATTATATATATATATATATATATATAGAGAGACGAGAGAGAGAAGAGAGAGAGAGAGAGAGAGAAATGGGCATGCTTTGGTACCAAGCACAAGTTTTTTGTGTTTGGTAATAAGTGGCATATTCCCCTCCATCATTAAAATTGGGTACACATTCACATGGCGTTGGGGAGTGGTGGGAATTGGAATGAATGGATGGGAATATGACACCTCACTACCAAGTACAAAATTTGTGCTTGGTACCAAGCATACCCATTTTTCTCATATATATAATATATATATATATATATAATATATATATATATATATATAATATTATATATATATATATATATAATATATATATATATATATATATATATATATATATATATATTATTTTTTTCCTTAACATAGAAAGCGGAGAAAAACATGGAGATAAGCAGCTACCTTTTGAAGCTCAGGCTTTAGACGAGCAATCTCTTGCTTAACATTTTTCTTCTCTTCCTCCAATTTGAATAGTTTTCCACGAATTGTTTTCTGCCAACAAACTCCGAGTAAATAACACCATAAAATGCAGCATTTTACAACATTTTCACAGCTATTAACACAATGATGACTATG
>NC_033801.1:128648900-128650806 GCF_001876935.1 Asparagus officinalis | reverse complement strand
ATCAATTTATTAAAGATAATTACTTTTATTTAAATAATGAGTATATTATATATTATACTTTTAGTATTATTTTACAATATATTTTATATTTTAAATTAATTCATATAATTTTTTAATATTTTATATTTTTTATATTTTCAAATCTTTAATATTTTATATTTTTTATATTTTCAAATCTATTTAAAGTATTAATAAAAGAAATCAATTAAAAATACAAATAGAGCTTCATATAGAGGAGGTGGTTGGAGTTACCCCCCTCTAAAAAAGCATATGCCCAAGAATATGCTTTGGGGAGGCTGCATTTTGCAGCCTCCCCGTTGGAGTTGCTCTTAGGGAGGGATTTAGGGGAAGTGGGGTAGGGGAGAGAGAGTGTGAGAGAGATGAAGAGAGAGAGAGAGAGAAACAGAGTGAAATACATACCCCTTTAAATAATAATTGAAAAATACCAAAAATTTTAATCAAATAATTATTGAAAATTTATGGTCAAAATAATAATAACAATAATAATAATGAATAATTAACTATTAATTTAAAAGTTTTATTAAAATAATTAAATTTATAATTAGCAAAACTATTAAAATAATATAATACCGTATTTTTAAATCGTAGAAAAATCTTGAGGAATTGACAAAATACAAATACTCTTTTAAAAAAATAATATTTAAATACCAGAAAATTATTTAAACTCGTATTAGAAATTTACAGTCATTACAGACTGGATTCCATAGATAAAAATTAAAATATATTTAATAAGTAGTATGTGAGTTTTAGTCCCACATTGGCTAATTGAATGTATTTTAGTTTATTCAAATTAACACGTGTGTTATATATGTTATAATAAATGTGTTAATATTATACACTTGTGTTGGTATATAAGCGATCGTGCGAGCAAGCGAGACAGTGCGAGCGGGCTCTTGCGTGCGTGCTTTGGCGCCCGGGCTCGGGCTTGTGCGCGCGGTCCGCCCACGCGGTTTGGCGTGTTTTTTTTTACACGTGCTGTCTTTAAACGAGCTTAAACTTTTAGCATGTGCTCACTTAAAACCGGTTGAACGTTTCATACATTACAAACGTTACAATGATTGAATGAGTTTTATTGCAGACGTTATAAACATTGCAATAACTGGAATTCAAATCTTTGTCTCCCATGAACCTTATAAAAGGGCTTATTCTGATCATTTGAAACACACAGAAATAGAAAAATAAAATCTTCCGTCTTTTCTTATTTTAATAGTTATATAAACTGTTAAGTATTCGAGGTTCTCGCGAACTGAAGAAGTAGTCGTGATGTTCACAAGAAGAGAGCGTTTCTTTGGACCGTAGCCGTCTCATCATCAGAAGTACTGTGCAGACCCAATGCTACCGTAGGTGGTGCATAGGTTATTCAAGGTCAGTCATTTGTTAAGAGGGTGATTCGACACTTCTGTAAAATATTTCAAACTTGAAGTGTATTTAATATGATGTTTTCTAACTTTCAGCTCTTTTATTTCTTTCATATATGATTTGTTTTATACTTTTTTGGATCTGTTCTTATGATTGTTTTTCCCAACAGTAAGGTGTTGGCATCTTCTCACGAAGACACTAGTGGAAATGGAGGAGTAAGGTTGTGAGATATTTGAGACACATGAGAGTGGGGTTTCTTTTCTATTTCAGCATTGTTAATTAATCTACTTCGTAACTCACTCTTTCAATAACAAAATAGTAAATAAATCATTTCACTTTTTATTCCTAAAAAATCTGATATTGATCTAATAAATAATGTTGATGTTCATAATCTACTGCATCAGTAAGAAAACAATAGATAAATCATTCCATTTAAAATAATGCATGTTTTTGGTATGTAATCAAATGATATCCCGTGCAATGCTCACCTTCGTATATGACAATGGAAGATGCTAAGGGCTTAGGA
>NC_033801.1:128614675-128648881 GCF_001876935.1 Asparagus officinalis | reverse complement strand
GCGAATAGGGTTCTTAGAAACTAATAATATTTTATTGCATTTGACGAGAATAAATCTCAAGGTTTTTTCTGTCTAGTAGTAGAAAATTAATATAATTTGGCTAAAATTATTCCTATTTTATCATAATTTGGCAGATGATGATTTTTTTTTGTCTTGAGAAATATACATCATTTAAAGGGGTAATTTATTTCAGAAATTAATGATTTGAGGGGTGGTTTGAAAAATATCAAGATTTAGAGTGTATTTTTTTAAATACCCATAATTAAAAAGAGTACATATATGCAAATAGCCCTATTCGAAAGCATACGAACACCTTTAAATTTCTAAAAATTTATCTCTCTCCCCATCTCAAATTTTCCCCGCCTCAGCGAGCGCAGCCCCTTCTCATCCCACGAATCCCGACCGTCCATCTCCAATGAGAGCCAACGGACACAAGACGTCCAGCTCATCGATCCGAGACTCCAGCATCGGCCCAATCAAAAGCAATCCCCTCAAGCCTCTTCCCCCCACTCATCTCAAGCGACCGAAATACCCTTGCCCTAAAAAAAACCCAGCCAGCCCCTAACCCCGGCTCTCGATCTCGAAAAATGGCGCCCAAGGCGGAGAAGAAGCCAGCGGCCGAGAAGAAGCCCGCGGCGGAGAAGCCGACGGAGGAGGAGGAGCCCAAGAAGGCGGAGAAGGCCCCCGCGGGGAAGAAGCCCAAGGCCGAGAAGAGGCTGCCGGCGTCGAAGGAAGGGGGAGGGGACAAGAGCGGCAAGGCGAAGAAGAAGAGGAAGGCGAAGAGCGTGGAGACGTACAAGATCTACATCTTCAAGGTCCTGAAGCAGGTCCACCCGGACATCGGGATCTCGAGCAAGGCGATGGGGATCATGAACTCCTTCATCAACGACATCTTCGAGAAGCTGGCCCAGGAGGCCTCACGCCTGGCCCGCTACAACAAGAAGCCCACCATCACCTCCCGCGAGATCCAGACCTCCGTCCGCCTCGTCCTCCCCGGCGAGCTCGCCAAGCACGCCGTCTCCGAGGGCACCAAGGCCGTCACCAAGTTCACCAGCTCCTAGGCCTAGCGCGGGTCTAGGGGTTTTCCTCATTCGAGTAGTATTTTTTTCTTGTTTTTTTGTCGCTGTTTAGTTGTTATCTCTAGTGTAATTACTTCCTTTTATGCCGTGGATCAAAAAAAAAGCGCACTTTTTTCCTTCGATATTTGATTAGTGAGTGATTTCTGTGGATTAGAAGTAATTTATTGTGTTGGTTATTGTTCAAAATCGAAGGACGTGGCTAATTAGATGTTTCTGTTTGTAGACTAATTGGTTACGGCCTCTACTTACATCTCTTCAGCGCTGGCCTGTAATTGCTCTCATCTTTTTCTCCTCTCTTGTTTCTCTCTGGATGGTCCAGTCTTTAGAAGAATCTAATTCGTGCTAATGTGATTGTGATGTTTGAAAGCAACATTTCCGTTGTATTTTGTTGAGTTCTCAGTTTTTTGAGGTTATTCGTTTGCTAGAATCTCTGGTCGATTGGATGAAGAATTGCCTCTTGATGTGGCGATTGGAGACTGTTCTTCATCCAAGAAGCTTGTAAGAGATGCTCACATCTTGAGCATCACTTTCTTCTTCATCTTTAGATTTAACCATTTTGATATTGATGTTGAATATTAGTAAGATTTGGTTCTCGCTGATGCCTAATTTTTTTTAAATTGTTTTTTTTTTATTTTTATTTGTTAATAATAGGAGGGGGACCTTGGAACCACTTCCTTGGGGATTCTGTACACTTCATTTGCATTTTCCTTGGCGGTGGCTCCAGTTGTGCAGGGATTCGAAACTAAAAGAGCTCTGGTTCTCATGACTACTGGATATTTGTTGTTCATGGCTTAAGACTTGAAGCCATAATGGTAAGTTTTTTATTTGCCCTCATATGGCTAGTGCTAGATGTCGTACATGCGGTAATGCTGGATCTGCTAATGCTATTCAGAATTTAGTTGTTCTCTGCTGTAACGGTTTGTAATAGGTTCTGATTGTTCTACATATTGAAGGTGCGACCGGTTTAGTAGTCCTTTACTCCCACTTGTGAGGACAAAATGTGTGATTTGCTCACGTGTTTTATAGTCTTTAGGAAATTAATGTAAACAATAAATAGCAGTAGTGGAATTATTTTCATAATCTCAGTTGTTATGGTAACCACTCTCAGTTTCTTTGTTGTTATAAGGGTTGTCAGCGCTTATGGTCTCACTCTTGTGTACTGGGAGGTTTTCTTCCATGGGTGCTTATTTCACTTTCTTGATGGTTGAACACTCTTTAAGCTTGACGTAATTTGTAAACCTGATAACTTTGGTAGCCTATCTATTTGATGTAATTTGTTTCCTATATTATAGAGAGACTTTTTAGTGTAAGGTTTGATACTTTCTACTTTTTTGTAATTATATAGTTTTATTAGGAGTCTTAGTTATTATTCTATTTAAGAAGAGGAATGTAACCCAAGGGCGAAGATCACTTTTATTAATTAAATTCTCTTTAATATTAATTTGTGGATTCGAGGTTGTCTCTTCGTGCATTCGAAGATTGTTTCTTTGTGGATTCAGAGAACACCTATTGGTGGATTATGAGGTTTATCACTTCCGCGCTGCATTGGGAAGTGATGAATCTGATGACCCATCCATCAAGCTCCATTAGCATTATGGAGCCAGTGCGAATGAATTGACATAGATATAGCTATGCGGATATTGAAAGAATATTTCTCAAAAAGAGCTGCATTTTTGTTATAAAGTGGCCAAATTCCAATTTCCGCTACTGAAAATTATTTTAGTATTTTTATTCGCAATAAATTTTCAGCCTATCAACTGAAAATTTATGCAGATGAAATGAAACTTAAATTTGTAGTGTTTTTGTACATTGTTTTCCTGTTTGATTATCAATATTCTATTTCGTAGGAAATTGTCATAGCAAGTGAATTATCTGATGTCAATTCAGTTACAATTTTCTTGCCTCAGTTTAGTAAACAAGTATAAATTGCTTTTATTTTTTGCTGGGTGTAAATCCCCAGCCTTGATGGAGTTTGGTGAACCTGATAGATTTTTCCTAGAAAGAGGGGGAAAAAAAGAAAAGACAATAAAAAGAAAAAAGCCTAATAACTTTGATAACCACTACTGAAACGATGTTTTTCTGCTAGCGTCGTCCACTATTGTCTCTTTTTCTAGCGTTTACATTTATGTCATTTGTGGAATGGTCGAGTGACAATTTTCCTCTCCATTTGTTGTATAATCTGGTGATAGATGCCTTGATTTCTATAGGTGCACAATGGTGCCGACTTCTTTGTATTTTGGCTTTGCTGCATTAATAATCAGGTGTGTAACTACTTGCATCTTTCTTTTATTTTGTTAATACTTTTCTTGTCAATGGCCTACATGGTTTCTCACCTCTAACTCTTGAAATACCGATGCATTTGTTGGCTTCTTAGGGGACGTATCTTATATCTGCTGCACGTTGCCATGCATGAGACTGCCATTTGCATGATGGGACGGTAATTAGTAACTTCAATGGTGAAATTTGAGGAATATTTGCTAGTGTTCCAGGTACAAGATTTTCCCAGTTTTACCTGTGATAAGCAGTCATGTAGTTTTGTTCTCATTGAAAGTTTTTCTAAAAAGTTAATCCCTAACTCCCCCATTCATTTTGTTTGTCGGGGAATGGGAAGGCGAGACAATCAAATTTCAGTTAAATTCATTAAAATTCCTATGTATAGAATGTTGAACGAACTTTATTGGGTAAATTTGGCAAAACTTCCTGAACATCAGAGGGTTTCAACGATGAGGATGGTCACCAGCGGACTTTGGGTACCCACCTCACTTTCTCTATGTCTGCAGACCCCTCTAACCAATCAGTAAGCACTTATTTCCTATACGATGAGGATGGTCACCAGCGGACTTTGGGTACCCACCTCACTTTCTCTATGTCTGCAGACCCCTCTAACCAATCAGTAAGCACTTATTTCCTATACGATGAGGATGGTCACCAGCGGACTTTGGGTGTCCTGTGAAACCCCCCTGAACTTGTAATTTTCCTGTGCTTCCCCTAAGCAATCAATGAGCACTTATTTCCTACACAATCAAAATAGGGTGATGTCATTAGCACCGTTGATTTGATTTGGTGGGGGGCTCTGAAATTTATCCAACTTTGAAAAGTAACTATTTATTTTGATTCCTGTGATTGTTGTTTCAAATTGTTTCTCTTGTCTTTCTCCAGACTATAGAATTTACTTAGTGGATAGGGGATATTCTTTCATGAATTGTTAAAACGTGTATGTTTTTGGCATTTAGATTTATGGCTACGTTTTGAGGGAAATATTGTTATTTTCTCTATCTAGGCATTCCATATTGCAAACGCAAATAATATTTGCAAATAGATTGAACTAAGAAATAAACCCAATCAGAAGGGAGCTGACCCTAGTTATGTGGGACCCTAGTTATGTGGCATATCTTCATCTCATTGATTCGATGAAAACCTTAGTTTACAATATTATTTTAGTAATTGCAAGAGAGATGGACCAGAAGCTTTCCTCATTTACTTCTATGCATTCTTTGTTAATCAGCTGAGAGGAGTGAAGAGAAACAGTATATAGCATCAAATGGTTGTGCCTCAATCATTCTCACTGCATATTATATATTTTCGACATAACGAATTTGTAGATACATTAGTTTTTTATTTCAGCTTCTGAAAGGCGTGCCTTGAAAAATCTTGGAGAATTTCCTACACCACACTGCAGGATGGGGGTAAGATGAACCTACTGTTTATTGCCTTGAAAAACTCTTCCTAAACGCTCGTCTGTTGCTAACATACTGAAATTTGTTATTGCTCCCCTGTAGGAGCCACGAATACGGTCAAGCCTTTGTATGGTATGCGTAGTTAGTTGAAGTTTGATCAGTGGTTCAACTCTAATTTGTTTCCCCTTATTGACAAGTCATGCCTTTCTATTTTACGAGAAGCATGTTGTAACACCAGCGCAACTATCAGCGCTTCGCGTATCAGGAGTTGGTGGTGCAATGGCTATAGTCGGTGCTGCTAAGGCGATTGTAGGTGAACTTCCCAAGAAGGATCCTCATTAATACTATCATTTATGTAGCGTCTAATATTGGCATCCCCCAACGTTCCCTCGTTTGCTGTTTGTTTTTTCCTTCCCCTCTGATTGGATTCCTGTTTTCTGTTTTCCTGTCACTTTAGTTCTAACTCTTATTTCTTTTGTAGTACAAGTGTGTGTAGGTGTGTTAGGATGGATGGAGGGGAGCAAACTTAAGTGGATAGAGGGCTCTGTCTACCAATTTTCTATCCGGATCCGTTAGGTTTGCTTTAAGATTTGTGTTGGTGTGCCTTACACACCAAGAAGAGGATATACATCTCATGTCCTCCAAAATTTTTCCCGTTAGATTTGCTTTGTGACTTGTGTTGGTGCGTGATTCATCTCAAGGCTAACTATGACATGTGCATGCCTTGATGCATATCGCGCATCAACACGAATCTCAAAGCAAAATCAACTTGGTTTACAAACACATTGTTTTGTTTAATTCTTTACTTATTTTTGGGGTGTACAGTTTTGCAGCTTCCTAGTTTCTGTATAACTTGATGCGTATTTGCCATCAGCTAAGAAGAAGAAAACTACTGTATTTGTGGCTTCTCGTCGTTCTTTCAGTCGTAGACTTGTTACTCCTCGTCCTGAATATACCCAGTAACTCGCTGGAGAGGCTGAGTCCGCATAGATTTATAAATTGTTTGCTACTTCGTATGCATATTAAAATGTAAATTCGTTAAAAATATACGGTAGATGACTTGGAACAACTTGAAAAAGAAGTAGCATAAGGGGGTGTTTGTTTCACCAAAAATTTAGGCAGTTGGTATGGATTACAAGTTGAGATAAAAAAGTGAGTTTTTTTGTATTTTGGGATTTTATATATGGTGTTTGTTTGAAGAAATTTTTTAGAATATTGAATCCCAGAAGTGCAAAAAATACCTAATTTTTAGAATTTGCCAAATCCTCTCATTTGGTGAGGATTTTGACAAATCTCATAAATGGGTGTGCTTACCTCTCAATTGGAGAGGATTTGACAAATCCTAATTTCGTTTTTTTGTGAGGGTAACCTCACCAAGATAGCATGTTCATCATATTATAAAATTTTGGCATTTGACGATGCTACAATTTGAGCTTGAAACAAATAAAATATTACAAATTGTAGTATCCTAAGGGGGTGTTTGGTTCAATTTCTATAAATTATAGGAAATGTTTTCCACCCAAAATATGATTTCCTTATATTTCTTAAAAAAATTATAAGAAAAGTTTTGAGAAGTCAAAAAGTACCAATTTTCTTATTTTTTTTATTTTGTTTGTTTGGTTTAAAAAAAAAATGACCCATAACTTTATAGAAAATAGCAAGATTACCTATAATTTGTAGAAATTAAACCAAACATCCCCTAAATTTATAGAAAATTATCAAGTTTATAGAAAAGTGTCAATGTGGTGTCAGATTTTTGGGTGATTTTTGCCCATTTTGAGAGGAAATTAATTTTTTTAAATTTTGGTAATTTTTTATACTTTACAGAAAATATTTCTGTAATTTTTTTTTGAACCAAACATAGTTTACGGAAATCTATAGAAAATACATTTTGAGAAAACTTTTCTATAAAATTATGAAACCAAATACCCTCTAAGGGGCTGTTTGGTTGCACACTTTTTGAGAAAACTTTTCTCAAAACATCTGACAATGGCAAATTTGTAATTAAAAGTTTTCCAAAGATATCTGTAAATTGTGTTTGGTTCAACAAAAAATTTACAGAAGTATTTTTTATAAAATATCAAAACCTACCAAATTTTACAGAAAGCAATTTCCTCTCAAAATGAGAGGAAATCACCAGAAATCTAACACATACCATATTTAATTAAAAACCTACCAAATCTTGTTATTTTCTATAAATTTATGAGCTATTTTCTTGTTTTGAACCAAACAAGCAAAGTACAAAAAATAAGAAAATTAGTACTTTTTGATTTCTCAAAATTTTTCCTATAATTTTTTAAGAAATACAAGGAAATCATATTTTAGGTGGAAAATATTTCCTATAATTTCTAGAAATTGAACCAAACACCCCCTAAATCTCAAAATATTAATGAAACAAATAAAATTTTAGAAATCTCAACCCATAACAAAACAAGGATTTGAAACGAACACCCCTCATAAGTGAATTATGTTTATCTATTTTTTTTTGTTCTTCTGTACTAGTCTTGCTGTAACCTTCATGAAATATTTTCCTATAGAAAATTAAAAGGAGAAAGACAACAATACTATTCTGGGCCTTAACCCGATGGTCAACTCAGGCCCAACTAAAACCATACCAGTGGAAGAAGTACAATAGCTGGGGATCCTCCATGTGCTCCCATCTCAACCGCTCAATCTTAAACCTTCTTCTCAAAATCAAAGGTACAGATTTTGTCAGGCTATCGATCCGGGAGAAAAAAAAATTCTCCAATTACAACACAACTCTTATAAAATTCCTTCCGAGTTTTAGGTCCCTCTTCTAGTATAAACCAGAATAAATATAGTGCACTAGAAAAGATCCTGATCCTTAAATTCAAATTTACCAGTTGTTATTTAATAATCCATCAAATCCAGATCCACTATTCATAGAATTGATATTGGTATATATGGGTTCGTGATGAAAGGACTAATAACATTGGTATATGTGTTTGCCATAAAATAGCCAAAAATGAATAGTGTTGTTTCGATGAAATTATTCTTATTTCGAAGTTTTTTTTAAATTATTGGCATGTACTTAACCTTGAACTTGGAAATAGATAATTGATATCGGATAAAGAATAACATCTCGAATTCTGTAAAAATAGAAATATACAATATATCTTTGGGCTCGTAGATTGGAGCTTAGAATAATGTTGTTTCTTGTTATTTCGTTAACAGTTTTAGAGTATATGTGACTAATCTCATTATTTTTTTTATGTCCATTGTTTAGGCGAAGGATTAGGTCATTAAAGTTTAGCTTCTGTATACTGAAAGTGAGACATGTGTTTGTATAATTATTATTATTTAAATAATCTAATTTGGAATCGAACTCAAGACCTGTATGTATAAATCTTCTCTAAGTAATGCAGATTTATACAATTTGTGTCATTTAGCAACCAACTACTTTTTACTGGTGCCTGTATTTCATCTTTTAAAATGTTTCAGTGTAATTTTAAAAGGGTTAATTTCACGTAAAACCCCTAAAATTCTGGAAGTGTTGTGCATAAACCCTCTAAACTTTGGGATGCCTCAAGTAAACCCCTTGAACTCCGACTTTCCCCCACATGACCCCCGCACCGGTACTTTGCAAATAACCAAGATGTTTTAGAGACAAAAAAAATTTCCTAATTTTGTCATTTTTCATTTACAAGCAACATAACTCCTCCCTAAATTTAGGTTTTTTTTTACCCTTTCAAGGGAATTTTAGTTATTTGCAAATTACACGCGGGTGGCCCAGTGAGAAAAGTTCAAAGTTAATACCTGAAATTTTAATTTTGTGAGAAACCCCAGAAGCTTAGGTGATATTGTAAAAGTCCATGTGGTTTTTGTGATATAAACCCTATCCAAACCAAAAGGATATCCTTTACTCAATAATTACAAAACAAACGTATGCATCATAAGAGCCAAAATTGTGTACGGCTCTTTCATTCTTCTTTAACTAGCTTTGCTCTAAAAATCTCCACGAAACAACTTGGGGAAAAAAAAGGAAAAACATCAAATCGTTTTGGGCCTCATAAACAAACGCAGGCCGAGCAACAAAAGAAAAAGCCTTGGCCCGACATAAAGTAGACCAAACGGCCGAGCGCGCTGGCCACGGATCCAACGTATTCTCTCCAATCACCACCGTTCAATATCAAACTGTACTCTTCAAAATCAAAGGGCTAAATTTTGCCAAGTAACGGATCCACGACAAAATAAAAATTCCCCATTCAATCACAAACTCACTAGCGAGTAGTCCTCGCTTATAAAAGAAACACCTCCGGTCAAAAGACGAGGCATCACGAGAACAGAGCAGGAGCCAGGAAAAGGAAGAAGAGGAGGAAGATGGCGAAGCGGGTCAAGGCTCGCCGCATCCGCATACGTGAGCAGGTTCGTACGGACATCGCGGCTTCAACCTGCTCACGCCGCGTTCATGCACGGCTGGTTTCAAGGTAAGCTGTCGCGCAATTGCACGGGAGGATGTAAAAATTGGGGGTAATGAAGTCGTCGTCTTTGCAAGCTCTTGCCGTGTTCTGGTCTTCCTTGTCTTTGTGTCTGACTCATGGATGTCAGCGATGACTTGATGAGGATTTGCCGTCAAAACTGTTGTTGTAATTCAGGGACGGATTCAGAATTTTTTTTCATGGGGAGCACATGTATGTAATAAAAATAATTAATAAATTATATATTATAATTTTTTAGAAAAATGTATTAGGACCTAAAAAAAAAAAAACCTAATGCGACCGGCCCCCTTATTATTTTTCATGTGAGACGGTCTCCAATATAGTAAATAATTGTGATTTAGCCCCTATATACTTTTTCAAGTGAACTAAGAGATTGGTGGGAACATATTTTTGGACATGCGAAGAGATTGGTGGGAGCAGTTTTTTGGACAACTGCGACCTCTCATCTCTCCTTTCCTACATATGTAAGGCAGTCACTTCTATTTGCTCATTCTCCACCTGGCCGTCGTCTTAATCTAGACCACTTCTATTTTCTTTATGTTTATAAACAAAAGGACAAAAATTTGAAAAAATTTTGAAAACACCTAATTTTCAAATTTATATAGCAAAATCGACCATTTCTGAAAAAAATTAGCAAAACCTACCATTTTCAGATGGAAAAGGTCGGTTTTGCTGAGGAAGTGTTTTTCGAACTGCACGGGACTAGTAGCCCCCTGCATTTTGTTTACTTTTCGAACTACGCAGGACTAGCATCCCCGTGCATTTCGTTTACTTTTCGATGAGTACAGTTCGAAAAGAAAACAAAATGCACGGGACTGTTAGTCGGGACTGTTAGTCCTGTGCAATTCGAAAAACTCTTCCACAACAAAACCGACCATTTTCATCTGAAAATGGTTGGTTTTGCTGATTTTTTTTTTTCAAAAAAAAGTTGATTTTTCTATATAAATTTGAAAATTGGGTGTTTTCAAAAATTTGTCTAAACAAAACTAGATAATTGTGTTTGAAAATTTCCATGATTATTTAATAGCAGATCCTTAATTTTATTTTTACTGGTTGTCTTTATTTAATAGTCCACACCTAGATCCATTAAACGCTTGATTTGGTTTAATATCGTGTTTCATCAAAGAATTGATATTGGTATATGGATCTGTGATGAAATGGCTACTGTTATTGGTATATGAGTATATGCATGATGAAATCGCTAAAAACTATCCCATTTGAATAAATAATGCATTTGTCTTCATATACGTTGTTCCGATGAAATTGTTCTAGCTTCGACGTTTAATTTTACTGGCCTATACTTAATCTCGAGCTTGGTAGTAGTAACATCTAATTGATATTGGGATAATGCATATTGAATAGCATCCCGAGTTTTATAATAATAGAATCATACAACCAGTCACGAAGTTAGAATTTTATAATTTTATCTCCTTTAGTGGTGTCCTACTCTAATTTCAATGACGTCTTGAATAGTAAATAGAAGTAAAAATAATAAAAACATGTACAAAGTGGTCAATCCAATGATGTCCTATCCAATGATGTCCTATGACACCACTGGACACTATGTGGCTCCACCATTGCATACAATCATATGCCTTAGGCTTGTACTTTAGAACTTTGATTAATGTTGTTTCTTGTGATTTCATTAACAGTTTAGAATACGAGGCAACTAATATCTTATTAATTATTGAATACTAATATGTATACATAAAATTGCGCCATTAGAGTGTTGCAATTACACTAATAATTCGAAATAGGGCAGATAAAAGAAGTGGAAACATATATTGTTTGCTACTCCGTATCAAAGTAATGATTAAATATTGTAACTTAAACCAGTGAGACCTTAATTCAGTGATCATCAATGATGGATTTAATATCCTCGTCCGTAATTGGTGCGTAAAGATTTTTTTTTCATCACTTAAATCAGTGGGACCTTTACCTTAATTGTTTTTTTCAATGGCCAGAAGAAGGCAAAAATCATCAATCCATACGAGATCTACATATATTTGCCTAATTAAAATTTAAAGTTTATAATCTATATTTGAGAACTCCAAAGTTCATGTGTAAAATTTTATTAATGGAACGGAGAACGCCTTCTTTTGTTATCTGTATGTTGTTTCGATGAAATACTTCTAATTTTTTAGGGTTTTACAGTTATAGACTTTAAATATTGACATAACTTTTACTAATCTACAACTTGGTAATCTATCTATATACCACTTGACAACTTGTGGTTATTTTGATTTTATTTTTGTTTTTTAAATTTTCTTCCTTCTTCCTTTTTCAACCTATTTATTACTCATAAAATATAAGTAATAAATAGTTAACAACTAAACTCTTTATCTTTACCACATCTATTAAAAATCCTTCAAATTCCTAAACCTCGCCCATTTAGTAGCCCTTTAACACCTATTTGTTCTATCAATTTCATGGACCATTCATATCCCATTGCGTAACCCCCTATGATCTTATTTTCATCTAGTAGACCCTGAGCAACATGTTTCATTTGGTTCCCTTTTCTATTTCTATGGTAGAGAGAAGCTTTCTATTCTTAGGAATGATATCGTGAAGTTGAAAGTAAGTTGATTTCAAATTATCATTAATTTAATTTCAAACTATCATATATATTTTTAACTAGGGATTTTATTTCGCTTCAATTCTCTTTGTTGATTCTTCTTTGCCCTTCATCATTATGAATATAATTTATTTAATAAATATAAATCATAAATAAACTACTAATGGCTAAAACAATTATGCTAAGAGATTGTCTTAACAATAAAAATTGTTCTTATATTTGTTAATAAATAACTATATATATTTAGAATCATCTTCTTCTCCATTAAAAAGGAGCCTTAAAAAAAATCCCTTAGCATTGCGCAGGTATAAGACTAGTAGATAACTGACATTGAAACTGAATAACATGCTAGTTGATGTTTATAACAATAAGAATTCATACAATCATATTTTCAGCTTCTAAATTAGAACTCTGAGTAACTGTGTGTGCCTTGGATTTCGCCATACGATAGAATGCATGTTACTTACCCCTCCTCGTTTCTCTCTTCCTTTCTTTTGGGGAAGATTTAAATGTTATGTACATGGTTATGTCATTAGAGTCTTGCAATTTGAATAAACTGAAAGAGAATTCTCTGTATTCAGCTAACCAAACTAATCCTAGCTGCACACCACCAGACCACTAAACATCTAGATTTTGGAGGGACATATTCTATTGTAGTTAGGCCTTAAGGAGTCTTGTTCAATGGAAATTAGGAAAATGATCCTGTATAAGATTTTGGGAGGACAAATGATCAGGTTCATATACTCTGGCATCTTTGTTCCCTTGGGCCTACAATCTTGCTCTATCGACCAGTGTCAGTGCTAGGTCCCAAGGCCTTCTCCACAACAATGAGTGGAGATGGCAGCCTCAAATCAGAAGGCCAATATCCAATGGTGATTCTGCAGATGTTCAAGTTCATAGAGACCACCTCCCTAAGCTCTCTTTTCCTCTTAACCATGACAAGGATGTTGTATGGTGGCCATACCATCCTTCTAGGGAATTCTTAGTTAAGTCTATATACATCTTCATCAATGGCATTAGTACACAGTCCAAAGACTACAACTTTATTTGGAACTTCGTTACCCCATTCAAAGTGAAAGTGTTCTTATGGATCCTTCTGAAGAGAAACCTTAATACTATGATAAACCTTAGTAAAAAAGGATGGACAGGGGATGTTACTTGTTCACTATGCAATGAAGGCCCTAAAAGTAGTGATCACATATTCCACAACTGCTCTTATGTGGTTCAGCTACGTAGTTTTTTCTTACATTTCCTACAAAGATATCATCTACTTTAGGATTTCAGTTCCACTTTAGAGTCCAAAGGGTACTTCTTGGAAAGTAAAGAAGATTGGCAAGTGTGGGTTATTCTTTTTCCAACTATTTGTTGATGCTTAATGGATGGCAAGAGACGATCTCATATTCAACAAAACTAGGATTTCCCCCCGTGTTTTAGCATCTAATATCTCTCACTTCATAATGTTGTGAATAAGTAACTTAGCATCTAAGAGAGCTGTCACTATTCACAGAGTGGTGACCAAGAAGGGGCTGACATAGTTGTTGCTATAGGATGACTCCTCTTCCTACGACATAGCTCGTGTGGGAGACAACTTCTGATGATGACTTTTTTGCAAGAACAAACTCTCCTTTGTAATTACAATCTTTTCAATACTGTCTTATCCTATTTTGGTTGTATTGTTAAACTGAGCTCTATATGAGCTCCAACATTTATGAGCTTTGTGTAAGCTCCATATCATGTATACTCTACCTTTGGTCCTCTTCTTGAACTTCTTTAGCCTAAGTTCTCTTATTCTTTTTTTTTCTCCCCTTTGCAATAAGTGACGGCTATGGGTCCTCTCCCTATTTTTAGGCAGAGATAATGCGTTTGATCAATTAGGCTATTGATTTTAAGGACGGGATAGGTTCTTTTGGTTTTTCATGACACATGAATAGGGAACTCACCCTGTTTATTTCCATTTAAAAAAATAGTCTGAAAGAGAAAAGATAAAAGCGGAATACGGTGGGTTTAAATGTTTATGTACATGATCACGTCATTAAGAGTTTATTCATTTTGTCTAATTTCACTGATGGTTAACTTTATTCATTAGATGGACTGAATAGTGAATACTCTTTCGGTTTACTTGAGCTTGTTTATTTTGTTTGTACTATTGGATAAATGATTTGCAAATGTAATTCTAAGATGTTGGAGCTTGTACGCATATTAACCCATGGGGATATCGTTACACTTGACAATATAAAGCAGCTATTTTACATGACCTGAGTCAAATTTTATGCGGGACAACACAAGGGTGTATGCGATTTCATCATGTGTATTTTTGGCGGCCAAACTGTTATGGGCCTTAACCCATTGATTTAAACGGGCGCCGCAGGTGAAATATTTTTGTTAGAGAAAGGAAAACAAAGCGGGAAACAACAAATTATTTTGGGCCGAAGTACCATCTCCACGGATCCTCCATGACTCACATCCCAATCGTCAAGTTTTGTTCAAAATCAACGATCCAAATTACGCCACGTCATCAATCAGTGACAAAGCAACTCATCCCAATCTCAAGTCACCAATTTTTCTCTTATAAATAATAAATAAAATATCTCCCAGCCCCCTGTTTTAATTCCTTATTTCCTTCAAGACTTGAACCCGATGGCTCTTCCATCAAAAAGACTCGGCGCCGGAAGACAAGAGCAAGAAGAATAGGAGGAAGGCCAAGAATGTTGAGACTTAGAGGGTGTTTGGTTTAATTTCTATAAATTATAAGAAATATTTTTCACCCAAAATATGATTTTTTTTATTTCTTAAAAAAAATTATAGAATTTTTTTTGAGAAGTCAAAAAGTGTCAATTTTCTCTTTTTTTTACTTTACTTGTTTAGTTCAAAACAAAGAAATTGCTCATAACTTTATAAGCTTTGCTACGGGGACCCAAAATATGGGACCAATAAGAGGGACAAGTGATGTGTCCCCCTCTTATTGGATAATGAGTTGGTCATCATTAATGGTGGCCAACTCATTATCCAATAGGAGGGGGACACCTCACTTGTCCCCTTTATTGGTCCCATACTTTGGGTCCTTGAGGAATTTTTCTAACTTTATAGCAAATAGCAAGATTTCCTATAATTTGTAGAAATTAAACCAAACGCCCCCTAAATTTATAGAAAAATATCAACTTTATAGAAAAATGTCAATGTGATGTCAGATTTCTTAGTGATTTCCGCCCATTTTGAGAGGAAATTGATTTCTGTAAATTTTGATATTTTTTTGTACTTTACAGAAAATATTTCTGTAAATTTTTTTTGAACAAAAAATAGTTTATGGAAATCTACAGAAAATTGTAATTATAGAATTACCATTGACAGATATTTTAAGAAAACTTTTCTATAAAATTGTGCAACCAAACACCCCCTTATGAGATCTACTACACCTTTATTGTGAATTCAAGTCAACTGAGGAGTGGGTGGCAGCTAGAATTAGAGGTGTGCAACGGTCGGTTCGGTTCGGTTTTTACCAAAATTTAAACAACCGAACCGAACCGCCTATAATTCAAAACCGAACCGAACTGTTGCAAGTCGGTTCGGTGCAGTTTGGTTCAGTTTGTTCGGTTCTAACTTCATCAAACTTCTTATCAAACAACAAACTATGTTAAAGAAAAAAAGATATCAAAACTTCTTATCAAACAACAAACTATGTTAAAGAAAAAAAGATATCAACAAAGTAGGAGATTATGAAACATTAAACACTGATATAATGATATTGTTTTCAGCCTATAATGATTCAGAAAATGAGTTTAGGGTTTGAGTGTTTGACTCTTTGGGGATGAGTCGGGTAGAGTTTGAGATTAGAATGAGTGGTATTGCACTATATTCGGTCGGTTCGGGTTAAAAAGTTTTCAAACCGACCCGAACTACCCTACTCATAAAACCGAATTTTTTGGATCGGTTCGGTCGTTTTTTTCGGTTTGGACCGAACCATGCTCAGCCCTAGCTAGAATGTTGATAAAAGCAATTTGTTGGGTCGCAGTTCATTGCTTATTTTCAACCTCTGTGGACAGTGGTTCCTCTGACTTTTAACCGTTGAACATTTTCATTTCATTTTTTTTCCTCGCGAGAAATCGATTAATTCTGTTTGAAAATATTTTTCAGTATGCGTGATCCATGATGATTTAATAGCAAAAACCATAATCACTGATTTATTTAACTACTCGTGTTTACTTTTGTCCAGATTCATTAAAGGCTCTGTATTGGTAGTTGATCTGGTTTAATATTGAGTTGTGTCACGCCTATAAAGAGGTATATGGTAATAGTGTATAGGTTTGTAATGAAATCGCCGAAAATTATCCCATTAGGGGGTGTTAGTCAGCTAGAACATTTTAGATAGAAATAGAATAATTTTTATTATAGGATAATTTTAATGGGATAATTGGGAGTGATATTTTAAAACATGATATTTTAGTGGGACAATTGTTAATATAATTAAACATAATTTTCAGAAATCAATAAGCATATAAGTCATATATTTTGATGATCATACTACTATTTATACATTTCAAAACTTATTATTATTATTATTATTAGTTTAGTGTTAATTAATCTTGAAGAACTATTAGATAGACTATAAGAATAAATTTTTTATTTTTTTTCTTATACGTTGTTTTGATGAAATTATTCTAATTTCGATTTTTTTGGGACTATAATTAACCTGAGCTCTGAACGCTTACTGATATTGGATACTGAATAGAAGCATTCTGAGTTCTATAATAATAGAATTTTACAATCATATATTTTGAGCTTGTAGATATGAACTCTGAACAATGTTGGTTCGTGTGATTTCATTTTTTTTTTTTAAGAATATGTGAAGCTAATACCTTATTACATCGTGAAGACTAATGTTTAGGCGTAGGATTATGTTATTGAAGTGTTGCAATTTGAACAGTTTGAAATAGAAAAGAGAGATGTCAATTGTTTGTTACTTCATATCGAAATTAACATTACAGTTTGAATCAGTGAGATATTAACTATGTCGTCATCTTTAATGGATTTAAATTTTATCATCCGTAATGGGTGCGCGTACATTTATTCTCATCACATAACAAGAATCCAGTTATAATAATTCTTTCATCTTCTCTAATTTCGGGGATCTTTAATTTAATCCATAAGATGTGATGGAATACATTTTCAATTTACTTGTTTTTTTTCTTCTACTAGTTTAGATGCACGTGCAACGCACGTGGTTGAATATCATGATTATTTAAATTGATAAAAATAGAATAATAATAAAAAATAATTTTTTTTGTGGGATTGATCACCAACTTAATAATCTCTCTCAAATAAAATATTGTTATTGTTTTCTTTAACCTAGACTGTGGCCGCGTGATCTACTATTTATGAGTTATAAATATGTTGATCTAATACGACATCTCTGTTTATTAGTGTTTTAAAATCTTTAAAATATGGGTGATCATTCAATTCACAAAGGAATATTGCATATGTATTTACTTGCAATAGTACATTAAACTTTTAGTTATGGTTTGACTCATATTCACATTAACTTTTAGTTGTGGTCTCACTTATATTCAGATTACCTAATATTCTCATTCAATTTTACAGCTCATTCTCTGAACCATAGAAGTAAAACTGAAAGTATGAAAAATTATTTTCTTATGAAATTAGAGCAGTGAGATTATGATATATTTCGCTATGTGCTCTAAATATAAAAAAAATTTATGCAATGTTTCTATCAAATCTTTCACCAAACGATGTGAATAAAAAAAATACTATTATAACTCACTTATCTAGGGCAATTGTATTGTATATATGATATATAACTCATCAGGAATATCCATACCTGCTAAGTAGATTTTGTTGTTGTGAGAGCAAAATGTTAGGGTCTCGTATTCAAACTTTTTAGCTCTATAAAAGATATAAGAATTTAGAGTGCATAGCTTATATATTATAAAGAACATATTGGTTCATAAAGAATTTTACCTAATAACGATATTATTATAACGATATTACTATTCAATATTAAATCAATTTTATTATATAAAATTATATAACCCTTTTTAATAAATTATAAAGTATATCTATGGAAACCTCGATGCTTATGGCCAGTAGTTGGGCTCCATAAAATAGGTTAATTTTACATTGTAGTTTGCTATTGATAGTACTGTTGGTAATATCATTATCTTTTATCTTTATCTTATTATTCACGCATTTTTAATGTAAGTCATCTTTTGCTAATCACTCAATTGGCTATATTTAGTTTTTATAATCTCAGAGGTTAAAATATTCTTTTCTATTTATAAAGTATTGACATTGTTTTCTTAAAAAATATATTTATATCGTAGCAATAATATATATTTTAATTCAATTCAAACATTAGCGTGAAGCCATTTAGAGTGAGGTCCTTTCTACGCTAGAATGGTGATAGTGATTACACAATCCAAAAGTCAAAAGGAAGAAATTTCTATAAAAAAGTAATTTAATATGTCAAATTAACAACTAATTTTTAAAATATATATGGACAATGTAGATAGCTATAGAGAGGAAGGTATACATCTTCATGAAAATTTCATAGTGAGTGACTAACTATAATCATCATAACTTAAGCACGAATAATTATTATTTAGTTACTAATTTGGTACGCATAACTATGAAATAAATCTTAAGAAAAAATAGGAATTGAGATTGTATTATCATGCAGGTAAATAAGTAAATGTTATTAGAGTTCCTCTTTATATTAAATTTAAAAATAATAATTAAAATTATTAAGCGCCAAATATTAGCTCATGTGAGAAAGTAAAGTAATCTATGATCTATATACATATATAGTCAATCAATTAAACGTATTTAAATTACGGTGACCACAGTCAAAATTATATGGTGGGTTCACATTAAATATAATTTATAAAAAATAGTACATTAAAGTCAAAAATCATTTAAACCACTATATAGATTGCCTAAAATTTTTTGCATATATAAACTATACTGCCTAGGAATAGTGACGAGTGACCTAATACATCTTAAGAACGATTTACTTTTCAATATCATTGTTAATTGATGTATCTATGCATTACATTGACAATACAATAAAAATTTATAAAACTATAAAAGAAACACCTCAAAAGTTTAAAAAATTTTAAGGGTGTTTTATTCATTACTTTAAATGAAAAGTATGGGGAAGTAGTCACTTTTTATTCCTAGATTTCGTTCATGGGGTTTTATTCATAGGGACAAGTCGGGGTCAAGTGGGACAATTGTTCCATTGGGCCAATTTAACCCCTTGGACAATTTGAGTGGGATAAAGTGAGATAATGGACAATAGGCGATGTATTTCCCAACCATGATAAGAGAATTAGGGGTCTTTGTGTATACATTGATGCCAGATGACACCGCATGATGTATGTGCATATAAAGATGTAGATAATTTTGTACCTTTTTTGCATCAAGTGATCAAAATACTACTACGAAACTTAAAAGTAAAAAGTAGCACGTCCCCTAAGTAACGACATTGTATATACAATACTTGGCATAAGAGTTGGGCATTTTTTTTACATTTGGGGTATCCTGATTGTATTTCATTGGATAATTTGCACTAAACTTATTATGCACATTAAACATTAGAGAGAACAACCCTAACTTTGGAGAGTTTCCAGCTTGTAATTACTTATGCTGGTTATTCTTGTTGCTAATTATACCTAATTTACTATTTCTATTTGCAGAATTTGAGGGAGATGTTCCAGTTGATCTAGATGGTAAGTGCCTGCTATTTTTATGCAAAAATAAATAAAAATAATTACGAATTAGACTTAATGCCGCCTCCTATTTTAGCCATGTTACTTTTGTTTAATTTCTAAACTGTTACTTTTACTTTATTAGTGAGGCTAGTGGTGTGAGCTCTTCGTGTCTTGTCTGCAATTTTGCTCATATTATTGTAGCTGTGTAAAAATATTCAATACATGAGCTTAGGATTTAGAAGTAGTATTAAATCTCAAATCACGTGATATGTATAGTATCTTGTTGAGTTCTTTATCACTTGTTCATTCTTATTCATGTAAATATTGTTATGAAAGTTTCATTTGTCAATATTTGTTTTCCAATTAATTTCAGAAAGTATTAGGAATACTCAGAGACATTGAAGAATGATATGCAAAAATGTGTTTTTTATTTTGTGCGTCAAAAGCAAGCACATGATTCATCAAGTAAATTAAAATGGATATACCAATTATATAGCCATCATTGTCGTATATCATGTTTATTACCCATATCCAGCAATAATTTTTCTTCAACAGTACACAATGTCACATGGTTGGAGTTATTCATTTGCACGTAAGAGACTTAGCTTTATAAACTTGTTGAATCAAAATTTGGAAGCGTCTTTCATTAGTTGCGTGAGATCATATGTAGCGTGCTTTTTTCCTAAGAGAATCTTTAAGGAGGCAGGATGTTTTGTTGATATCACATGGATTCAGGATTTCCCCCCCTTAAGAGAGCCTAAGGAGATTTAGTCAATATCATCTAGATTGAATTTTGTAATTATTATATTGTTAATTGTTCAATTGTTTTGATAGTTTGCTGTGGATCTCACAAAGAATTTTTTTTAAAAATAGTTTTTCGCATATGTGAAAGGGCATTGTTTTGTTTACTCTCTTCTATTATTATATTGTTCCCATGGTCTTGGACTTTTTCTGTTACATTGTTCCTGTTTGCATATGTTACATTGTTTTGTTTGCATATGTTAGTTTATGTTGGGCAGGACTTGGGATATTTCACTCGGGGATTGAAGGTAATTTTGTCACAGAGTTAAGATTACTTTTATAGAAAAACATGTAGGTATAGAGTTATTGTATTGTATGAACTGCTAAATATCAATTGAAGATTCATCAATATATGAAAGAAACATAAAATTGTTTGTAAGGAAGATGTCAACTTATTTCTCTTTTTAGTTCATGCTTTTCTCATGCAATTTCTCTTTTGCTAATCACTTAATTGATTAAAATATTTTGTTGTTTTAAATCATATCATAATCTATTGATCGTATGCAATATGCAGGCAAACAAATAAATCTACGCAAAAACATAAACTAACTAAAAGCATACAAAGAAAAAGAAGAAGAAGAAGATTATAATTAAATAAATCTAAATTAAAATAATATCAAACATGAAGATTTACCTTGATATATATGACAACCTGCAACAATCAAATATTTATTCCTCCAAATTATGCATGAAAATTTAAGAATTTTGAAAAAATATCAATTTCCATAAAAATTAATTGCAGCGTAAAACAAATATCACCATCACCATCAAATTAAACACATAATATTTATAAAGAATAATCATGAAAATAAAAAAAACATACATGTTGAAGGAGATAGAGAGTTATTATGAAAATTGTGTAATTTCATGGTTTATATATAGGCATAATCAGATATTACATGTGATAGGATAATAGTTATAATTAGAGTTTTATTATGATTTGATCATAATTAGAATAGTTATCAATTGGGGATGTTGTGTAAAAAGGTGGAGTCTACAGATAAAGTTCAGAACATTGATTAGCAATAAATGTTCTTAAAGTTATTATAATTCACGGATAATAATAATTGTTATGGTATTTGTTATTATAATAATAATTATTATTAATATAATAAAGCAATTCCTGTTATTATAATTTACAAATAAGCAATTTCTAATTAGATTCTGGCAATGAATTAGTTATAATATAACCGGGTTATCATCTCACTGGGTATAAAGTTATTAAAGTTCTTGAAGTTATTATAATAATTATTATGGTATTTGTTATTATGATAATAATAACTGTTATTATAATAAAACAATTTCTGTTATTATAATTTACAAATAAACAATTTCTAATTAGATCCCGGTAATGAATTATTTATAATATAACTGGGTTATCATCTCACTGGGTATAAAGTTATTAAAGTTCTTGAAGTTATTATAATTCACGGATGTGTATTATATTTTTGTTGCTTATATGATTTTTTGATTAATCAGGTTCTTGAAGTTGTTAGGATTCACGTCAGATTAGATTATATAATAACATAGTTCTTGAAGTAGATTATTATGGTATCTATTAATATCTATTATAATAACTGTTATTATTGGCACTATATAGTTATTCATGAATCGCCATTATATTTTTATTAATGATTAAATGTGTATTTTTGTTGCTTATATGATTTTTTTAATTAATCAGGTTCTTGAAGTTGTTAGGATTCACGTCAGATTAGATTAGATAATAACATAGTTCTTGAAGTAGAATAAATATATGTTATAATAACTGTTATTGTAACTGTAATTATTGATATTTTCCTGATCTGTTATTATTGGCACTATGTAGTTCTTAATGAATTCTAGTCACAATACGTAGGAGACTTTGGTGTACGGGTAAGCAATTTCTTAGGAAAATTATCATTAAATTAAATCAAAAAATTAAATTTTGATTATAGATAGGATATTTCAAACTATATAGGGGTATATTTGTCTACAGAAAGCTTTTCCCGAACTCGTGCTTTTAAAGGGAGTATGATTGGATAATGAGACTTGTATATACGTGATTCTTCTATTAGCATTAGGGATTTAAGCCACAGTATCTCTGATTAAGTAATCAGCAACTTTTATACGGATGCCCGTTTCACTTTTTGAAATATTTGAGTGTACACTTCTAAACCAAGGGGATGTCAAAAACAAAAATCTATTAAATGAAGTAAAACAATTTTTAAAAACAATTCATCATATGTAGACCGAAAATGCAAATTATTTCAATTCAAGAAATAATATTTATTTAAAAAAAACCAAAAAAAACAAATCTTGGGCCTTGACCAACTGATCGAACCGTACGCACTGAGAAACCGTATAAGGAAATAGTAGATCGACCCAGGTCCATCGTCGGATCGCATCTCAACCGTCCAATAGTTTTCTTTAAAGCCAAGGGTCCACATTTCGCCAGCCCATAGATCCAGGGGTAAACAAATTCTCCAATCAAAATCACCACTTTTTTCTTTATAAACACTTTCCAGCACTCTTCAATTCCTCGCTACCAAATTCCTCTCGCATCATCCTCAAGCCTGAAAGGCTAATTCCCTTGATCCCCCAAATACCAATGGCTGATGAGCGCCTCGCATCAAAGAAGAAGAAGGGTGTGGAGACTTACTGTCACAAGTCAACAGCTCACCACCCCACCCAAACTCTCCACCTACCTAGCTACAGTAATCACCTAGCTCTAATAGTGTATACATACCCCATCAAGAAGTTACTTCTTGATGGAGTAGGTATACACTATTAGAGTTAGGTGATTACTGTAGCTAGTTAGGTGGAGAGCTTGGGTGGGGTGGTGAGCTGTTGACTTCTAACACTTACAAGATCTACATCTTGAAGATCTTGAAGCGGGCACACCCTGGTGGCGTCGGGATGCACTTTTAGACAACCGTGTCGAGTGATAGTTACAGGAAACCCTGAAATGGAAAATTAGCAGACCTTCTATAGCTGGGACAAATTTCCAAAACAAACCTATTTGCCAAAAAAATTCAAAAAAAGACCAGTTTCAAACTTAATTTTAAAAACCGACCCAGTTGGGTTGAAACTGGATCGGTTTTTTTAAAAAAAATCTCAAACTTCACGGGAGTTGAAGTCCCGTGAAGTTTTGTTATATTCACGGGAGTTAAAGTCCCGTGAAGTTTTATTATATAACAAAACTTCACGGGACTTCAACTCCCGTGAAGTTTGGGATTTTTTTTTTAAAAACCGACCAATTTCAGCCTAACTGGATCTGTTTTTGAAATTAAGTTTAAAATGAGTCTTTTTTTGGGAATAAAATTCAAAAGAGATCAGCTTTGAAAATTTGCCCTCTACAGCTGAGAAATTAAAGACAATGATATCTTGATGGTTTTTGCTCTGTTGGTGTAGCCAGTAGAAACAAGAATGTTGTACTCTGAGCTACTGTGCTGATTTACTCGAAGCGATGAAGTTTTATATTTTGTAATTAGTTTGGATTCTATGTGTGCCTTTTTCAATTGAGATGCGTTTGGTTTGGATTATTATTGTAATTTTAGTCCAAAACTGGTTCCAGTACTGATAAAATTTATATTTATAGATATAAGTTACAGTTATTATCTTATTAAGATGTGAATTGGATTTGACTGGAGGACTAATTCTCCTTTTAGTTATTTCAAATTAAATCCGTCTATTTGCCGATTTCAATCTTGATTGAAGAAACTAATTCCAAACGTAATATTTAATTTTTTTTATATAAAGTAAAAAAGTAAAATTTTTTCATATAAATTAAAAAAATTATAGTTTTTTATTAGAAATTTTCATGTAAATTTTTAAAAAAAATCATGTAAATTAAAAATTTTCATATAACATAATATGTTACTTTTATAGTTTTCTAACTACTAAATTTGTTTGATTTGCTATTAAATCTTCAAAATTCTATTTTTAAAATAGAATTAAGAAATATTTAAATTAAAATTTGGATGGGTTTAACAAGAAATTTAACAAATGATAATATGTCAAAAGCTCTAGAAGTAATATATGAATGTTATATAGGGATTTCCTGGTGAAATTTTTCATGTTTGCTTAATAGAGGATATTGACATGCCGATTTTAGACAACTTATGATATATAACCGCTATGAGAAATAACTATGAATATACAAGTACTAAGGGAGTGAAACTGTGAAACTATAAGACATTTAACTACCATTTACCCATGATTTAATGGCAAATATATCTTGATCCTTGATTTTATTGTTACCATTTGTGTTTTATTTAATAAGCCATTAAGCCCAGATCCATTAAAAGTTGTGGTTTGGTCAGGTTTAATATTGAGTTGCGTCATAGAGTTTACATTGGTACGTGGTTTGTGATTAAATAGCTAATATTCGTATATGGGTTTGTGATGAAATGGCTAAAAATTATCCCACTAAAACTCGAAAATTCCTTTGATTTCTTATATGATGTTTTGAGGAAATTATTCTAATTTTGAAGTTTCAGACTTTGGTTATACTTGACCTTGAGTTTCCTGATAGATAATTGGTACTGGATATCCAACAGCATCCCGAGTTCTATAATAATAGAAATACACAATAATATTTTTGAGCTTGTATATTAGAACTTAGAATAATGTTATTTCTTGTAATTTCGTTAACAGTTTAATAAGTGAAATTAATATCTTAAATATTTTTTAAGAATAATGTTTAGGCATTTTCCCACTTGAATAATTTGAAATAGAAAAGAACAAAATTGTGGGGACATAAAACGTCTGCTACTCCGTATCAAAGTAGAATTTTAATATTGCAACCCTAATTAGCGAGGCACATTATATATTGTTACATTCTAGAGAGCACAAATTTGATAAACCATTAAAAACAGGCCACATGGCAATCGGGTGGGTTAGTCATATAACAAAAGGATCCGACCCAAATATAGACACAGTCGGACCAACCAAGCTGGCCTCTCCAACAATCCTAATCTGAGTCACTAGGCGTCTTCAGATCGGACTCCGCCAGAGAGTATTAGTCTCGATGCAATGAAGGAAATATCCGACTGTCTCGTCAGCGTTACCCACATCAAATGCATGACCAGGTGTTATGATGATTCCTCAGATGGTACCCATAACTCCGCCACTTAGTCGCCAAAGCTTTAAATGCACAGCCAGATGATGTTATAATGACTCCTCGGATGTCGTCCATAACCCCGCCACGTAGTCGCCCATACATTCAATGTACGGCTAGATCTTATAATCACTGCTTTTATGTCACCCATACTCCATTACCCTCTATCGTTATCACATTAAATGCGGTATGGGCGGCCTCTCATACTCCGATGTCGAATGTTTTTCCTAACATCAAGGGCACAAAGTTCTCCAGCTCATCAATCAAAGGTATAACAATCCCTCCAATCACAGCTCATCACATTTCTCTCATAAACTGCTTCCTACGTACCCCTTTCAAATTCCACTTCATAAACCTCCTAATTAAATGTTACAACTTAAATTCCTTCGGTCCCCTGATCGTTGGGTTTTGGAAAGTGAAGTGTTACTTAAGGCCCCGCTTGGCAAATGGTTAATGAAGAGGGGTTAAAGAGAAGGATTAATGTATTTAGTCTATTTGATAATCCGAAGGACTAAATTATTAACCCGTTAAATAAGTTTTATTTTAACCCTTATGATCAGTTTTAGTGTTTGGGAATAACAATAAATTTGACTATTTTCTTTATAATTAGAAGGGTTAACTCTTATTCCATCTAAATAGGAGTATTAGTAAACCCCTCATTTTGAGGGGTTAACTCATTTTAACCCCTCTAGAAGGGTTAACTTAACCCTTCTATATTTTTTATGTTTGGCAAATTATGAAGGATTAACTTACTTTAACAATTATATAGATTTGTTGTGTTTGGCAGGTTAAGAAAGGGTTAAGTCTCCTTAACCTCTCACTTAACCCTTTGCCAAACGGTACCTAAGTTCTTTTCTTTGTTTGGAGTAATCTTTTTTTGGCCTTTCCCATCTTTCATATTGTATTCCCTTTTTGGTGCCCTATAGATTTTTAGGGGCGGTGGATCCGATGTACATATTCAGCATTAGTCTCATGGGATATTTTTTTTTTAGCCCACTAAATGGGAGATTTTAACCTTGACTAAGAAGAAACCAAAATCTTGTTTTGTTTTACACAAATCACTCCAATAGTAGTGTTAGACTGTTGGGATAATTTTCTTAGCCCATTAAGGGGTGCTTGTTTACATATAAGTGAAAGACGAAAGTGAGGAAGTGACTTTCTTTTAACATTTTATGTGCTTGTTTGCATGCAAATGGTATAATGAAAGTGAAATGCACCAAAGTTGTCACATAGAATTAATGCAATTTTGACTTTCTGTGAAAAATGGTGAAGCCACGTGAAAGTGTCAGAAATAGTAATCAATTTTAATTATATTTATTAATTGATAATTTTTGCCACGCTATATTCGCATTGCATTTTCAACAATAAATTCATTTTTTAAAGCAAATATTGTATTCCACTTACATGCTGATGTAGATGCAAACATTATTTGCAAAAAAAAAAAAAAAACAAAAAAAAAAAAAAAAATTACACAATTTCAATTTATTTGAAAAAAAAAAAAAAAAACAAAAAAAAAAAAACAACTTACACAATTTCAATTCACTTTTGAACAACCAAACACCCACTAAATGGGAGATTTTTCCCTCTCGAATTCTCTTTAAAATCAACATTTTAAACAGTATTTGTGAGGAAGAAAAAAAATGCTAAATTCAACTATAAGTTTTTGAGTCATCTGTGCACTAGAAATTGATCTGACTTTCGCTCTCTAAAGAGTTTATTTTATGATAATTCAGAGTACTGGTAATTATATGATATGCGAAGCCAGGAAGGGTTCTCTTTTACTTATTAAATTGAATTGAATATAAAAAGAATATGACAAAATATTGTAAAAGTTAAAGATGATTTCGAAAGATTCGATGGATAATAATTGTACATTTGTACTACACAACTTTTGCATCTTCCACAACCTATCTCTATTTACTAATAATTTACTAATAAGTGAAATTATAATTGTCGGGATTTCATATTTTATGAGAATAAGATGGTCAAAGGTAAATTGGCCTCAGGGTAAATTGCATTAAACACCACCAAGATATACAAAGACAGCAATAAATCTCTCTAAAATTTTAGAGCTAACACTTTAGTTATTACCTTTTCCCCCGTCAAACAAGATTATGGACAAATTTTGAAAACAAATCCCATTTGAAACTTATTTATAAAAAACGATCCATTTGCATCTTATTTGTCAAAACGACCCAGTTTCAGTCAGATGGTTAAAACTGGGTCGGTTTTGATGTAAAATTGATCGAAATTTCACAAGACTTTAAGTCCCTTGAATTTTTGTTATGTAAAAAACTTCACGGACTTCCAAGTCCCGTGAAGTTTATGTCAAAATGAATTTGTTTTCAAATTTTGTCCACAAGATAATATGAATATCACGTGATCCATTTAAAAAAAGAAAAGACTAATGTTTGGGACTATTGTGAAAAAACCTCGCCAAAAATAATATCGCAAGAAATCGTTTCCCGCTAACTCCGGTTAAAAACAAACCCCAAAATCGGGTTCGCTCGATCCCGCGGGCTGGTGGGGTCGACCCGAACCGCCCATTTACTCCCCATGTTCGAAACGGGAAAAGAAAATATCTAGGGCTTCGAAAATTGGGCATGAAGAATATTCTCCCCTCTTTTGATCTAATCTCAATTTCGATCTCGATCTCTCTTTGAAAATGGAGACTCAATGGGTCGCCGAGTATCCTCACGCCGTCATGGAGAAGCGACCGAGGAAGAGGCCGAGGCTTACTTGGGACATGCCGCCTCCGATCCCGCCACCAAAGGTCGATTTAATTTAATTTATTTTTTTTGATGTTTTTTGCTGTAAATTTTGTACTTTTGGGAGATAATTGGTTGGTTTTACTTAGTTTCTTCAGATCAGCTGATTTGATTCGGTTTTTTGAATAGATATTGTCCGGTTCCTGTATTATCTGATCCAGAATTTATTTTTGTTATAATATATGTTTCAATTCTTGTTGATTGCATTTTGTTAGCTATAATTCTTTGTCTCGCTTTTAGAGTTGTTGCTTTCGTACTCCGAATTTGCATTCTAGAGAGTTTGGGAAGAGAGATGTTCTTTGAGATCTCGTAGATCGTTGAGCAAAAGGTTAATTGATCCTGTTCGGAATCATTCTGTTGGAAATATTTTGGTCAATTATTTTGAATTTTTCGTTGAAAGTTGAGATTTTGTTGCGTTTAATAAAAGGTAAATTTTTCTTATTAAGACAAACATTGCCTTATGGATCAGAGTGTTGGACAATTATAAAACAATACATGTGAAAAGTGGTTGTAGCAGAAATGAGAATGTTAGTATGGTCTTCTGGGTATAGACTAAAAGAAAGGATAAGAAATGATTCCATTCGTTGGAGATTAGAGATTGCTCCTAGGGAGCATAAAACGAGAGAGAACTAATCGAGATGATTTGGTCATGTACAAGAGAGGTCACTTAATACACCGGCTGTGATAAGTAGCAAGGTTTATAGTTACTGGGGCAAAGTGGACTTGCGTGGAAGCAATTAAGAAAATGCAATAAATGGAAGAATAGGATTCATGTAACTGCACCAAAAACTTGGGGTGAAAGCTTTGTTGCTGCTGCTGTGCTGCTGTTGTTGTGCTGCATTTGTTTTTTTTAACAGATTTCATTTTGTTATTTACCTCTCATGATTTTGGTTTATTTTTCCATTCAATTTCTAGTTCTTTTTTTGTTAGTGAATTTTCTTCCTTTTCTTTTATGCTAGAGATGCATTAGTGAATTGTTCTGAAACTTTGAAGGCTTTTCCCCCATTTTTGTTGATATTTATATCGCTAGTTTTATGTATTTATGTGGTTGTGGATAAATTTATTGTCATGATTAAGTTTATGTATCTGTTTTTTCTTCAGTCAAATGCTATTGCTGTAATCTCTTTTATTTTGGTATCTCTTTTCAATTATTTTTTTCAACAAGTATTAGTATAGAAAAAAATGAATGGATCTTCTGTATGAGGGATCATTGGCATTTTCTACAAAGCTACTGAAGTGTGACATTCTCTATTGGAAAAAATGTCTCTTTATAGATACCAAGGCAGATGTATTGTGGGCTGGAAGCTGTGAATGGGGTTGACTCAAGCCATATATTCTCCTCATACTACTACCCTGGAATGCCTCACCATGCATCTCCTCCATGGAGAGAGGATGACAAGGATGGTCATTATGTGTTTGCAGTTGGTGACAATCTAACTCCTAGATGTAATTTCCGTATCTCTCTCTTTTTTATACTCTTGTCTGTTTGATTGCTTCTGACTTTGATTTAGTTCTATAATAAAGTCAGTCATTCTTACTGACCCTTTTGTACTACTAACCAGAAATTAAATTGGTAGAATGGGATTGCTAGAATTTTGAGTTCTTCTCTTTATCATCCTCTAGATTATTTGTTTAATTGTGCTATAAAATCCAGGTCACCTAGCAATACATTTATTGCTATTTAGCATCTATAATTTTATTTACACCAATAGCGTACAGAAGCTTGATTCTTGCATGTGTATGATCACACTTTATTTGGTCTTCATATTTATTCAACAAGTTACTCTTTTTTGCTCATTCATTGTTACTCTCTCTCCCTCCTCCCTCCCTCCCCTCCCCCTCCCGCTCCGAAACGTACATCGTAGTCTCATTTGTGCATAAATATTTGATAGGGACTTTTGGGCAAGTTCTAGAATGTTGGGACTTGCAAACGAGAGAATTTGTTGCAATCAAAATTGTAAGATCGATTCACAAGTACCGTCAAGCTGCCATGGTCGAAATTGATGTTCTTCAGAAGCTCTCAAAGCATGATATTGGTGGCAGTCGGTAGGACTCTTTCTCCGTATGTTTACCCTTTTGATTTAATCTGTTCAAGTTGCATTAGCATAAGATTTTTATTCTTTGCAGTTGTGTGCAAATTCGGAATTGGTTTGACTATCGTAATCATATATGTATTGTAAGTATTTTGTTGATGCCTTCTATTTGATTAATTTGTGAAGGCAATAAGTTCTCTTATTGCCTGAACATTTGGGTAGTTACATTTTGCAAGTGGGTTTAAATGGTTCAACAGGTCTTTGAAAAGCTTGGACCCAGCTTGTATGATTTTCTTCGGAAAAATAGCTACCGTTCATTTCCTATCGACCTAGTTCGGGAGCTCGGAAGACAGCTTTTGGAGTCTGTAGCATGTGTGTGGATACTTACTATACTTTATTTCATGCTCCAGCTGAAATGCTTGAGCATTCTTTACGGATTAAAAAAAGAACCAATATCATAATTTATTTTATTTTTGGGTTCTATTTTTCATTTGCTAACTTTTTCTTCTCGGGGATGAGAATATTTATTGGAGCAAACCTAGAGCTTATTTAATTTGATTCCTGTTGTTTCTTTGCTTTACACAGTCATGCACGACTTAAGGCTTATTCATACTGATTTGAAGCCAGAGAACATTCTCCTTGTTTCATCGGAATATGTCAAGATCCCTGATTATAAGGTAGGCATTTCAATGCATTTAACCAGTTTTTCGTAGATTTAACAACTTAAAACAATTGGTTCCGTCTTGAATGCCTGGTTGGAGGGGTGAATATCTTTTCGACAAAATTTGGAATTTTATATGAGTGCTTATGTTATATGTTTTTCCTCACTTTTTCATGCACACAGTTTCTTCCACGATCATCTAAGGATGGTTCGTACCTAAAGAATTTACCCAAGTCCAGTGCTATTAAGCTCATTGATTTTGGGAGCACGACATTTGAAAATCAGGAGCATAACTATGTGGTGTCAACACGGCATTATCGTGCACCAGAAGTTATACTCGGTATAATTAGTTTGTGTTGGTACGGCTTCTCTTTTATGGGTAGGAATTTATCAATACTTGTTTTTTTCCTTTTTCTTTGAAGGACTTGGGTGGAACTATTCTTGTGATTTATGGAGTGTGGGTTGCATCCTTGTCGAGCTGTGTTCGGTGAGTTTCATCATATTGGTTGTTTCTCCATTTATGTTTTGTGGTTGCTATATGTTTGATTAGCTATGTTCTAATTAGTACTCTTTTTGGTTAAAATGCATTACATGACACTTTGCTCATTTGTGGTTTTCATATACCAACAGGGAGAGGCACTCTTTCAAACTCATGAGAATTTGGAACACTTGGCTATGATGGAGAGGGTGTTAGGCCCATTGCCGCAGCACATGATGCACAGAGCAGAGTAAGTCTTCTTTTTCCTATTTTCTTCTATATTTAGGGACATCTACTATTTTCTTGTGCTAAGCTGCTAATGAGAAGATGAGTAGTAGATCCAGGCCTTTTCTGATACACAGATAATATACAAGATGAGTAACTTTGGCTTTTCTGTTTCTTTTTTCCTGCTGGCAGCCGCCGAGCTGAGAAGTATTTCCGGAGAGGTGTACGGTTGGATTGGCCTGAAGGGGCTACTTCTAGGGAAAGCATGAGAGCAGTTTGGAAATTGCCTCGTCTTCAGGTAGATATTATTAAATTTTAGTCTTATTTATTTTTTGTTATGTATTGGACTTACATGGAGATTTGTTGCAGAACCTTGTGATGCAACATGTTGATCACTCTGCTGGGGATCTAATTGATCTGCTACAAGGGCTTTTGCGGTATGAACCAGCAGAGCGTCTGAAAGCACACGAAGCCCTCAGGCACCCTTTCTTTACCAGAAATACTAGCATATGTTATCCTGTGTAACTAAAATGTCTCTTTTCTGAAAAAAAGATGGAAAAGATATGAGGGTTTGCTTCACTGAGTGATTAGCTTGACCTGCAGACATTTTGCTAATCAGATGTGTAAGATTGCTGTTGCTGTTGTATAGGAAATTGTTCATGTGATTGATGTACCCAATTGAAACAGCAATAACAGGCTTGGTTTATGTTACGTAAACTTGGTTTATGGCTAAACTATTAGGCTATTATAATCCCTAGTTTTTTTTAATCTTTCTGACTGAACTTGGCTTCGAGTTTCTGCAGTTTGATGATATGTAGCAGCATGTTGATGTGGATCTGGGTCATGATGTTAGCACATTGCGGAAGCAAGGTATGCATTGTACTGTCAGGTGAGAAGTCAATTGCCTTTTCTTCTAAGATTTACTTTATCACTAGTTTGTTTGCAGACTTGAGGCTTCTTGTCTGGAGGATTTATTACCATAACAGCAGCAGCAACAAGAAGACGGCATGTAACCCAAAATTTCGTGGTCGGCTACATGAATCCTAGTATCCTACTTTTTCATTCAGTTTGTTGGGGTCTCTCCTCCACTTAGTTGATCATTATCGTATCCTTTTTAACAGTTTTGACCAACACCATGTCGTCATTCTCTCTTCATTGATAATAACCTTCTAATTTCTGCATTTAATGACCTCCTTTGTACATGACCAGGCCATCTTAAATGAATTCTCTCTCATTTCGTTCTCAATAGGAGCTGCCTCCAACTGCCTATGAATACACTCCTTTCTTATCCCAGCCCTCACTGTATATCCACTCTTAATTTTAACAGTTTTGCTACACCCATTTTGTGCACATGTTTTTTAATTGCCCAACATTGATCCATAAAACATTTACGCACATGCGGTCATAAAGCATTATGACCATGAAGAAACTCCATTTTGGAGAACTGAAATAGTCCCAAGTGGTTTTCACATCTAAATTTCTTTTCTCTCTCTCTTGACCAAGTGCTTTACTAACTACCTCCATCTTCTCTCAATATTTCACACGAGTATCTAACACCCAATTATCAGCACGCTGCAACATCCTCTATCCAAATCTAGACTTAATATATTACTTTTGGGAGAAGAGTTTATCACTACTCACATTCCAATCGACCTGGTCACCTGGGTCATATGATTAGTTCATGTTTTATTGGACTGTTTAAGCGTAGGGTATTTAAAAGATTTGTTTATTAGCTTAATCATTATGACTGATAATCCGCCAGTCATGCCACAGTGGTAGAGCCAGCAGGTTATTTTTCTGTATGGAAGCCTTGCTGAAAACCACACTATATTGAATTTTTTTTATTGTGTGCTCTATTCTTTTGACGATGTTTACAATTTTTTTTTTGTTTTTTTTAATAACATGTTGAAGTTGATGAGGGTTGAAATTAGTCTAGTCCGCCGTCTTATGGATGATGTGAATATACTAGCATGGTAGAACTATTTTATTTGACTTAGTCGCCTGTTAGAAGGACACAAGTCGGATTACACATTTTATTTATTGCCTTTTTGAAGTTTCGGAGAGTAGTTTCTTTTGCACTGTCAGTACTCCATTGAAAATTCATTGATTCTTCCTCGTGGTGAAGAGAGAGCATGGGAAAAGTTGCAGGATTTTCAGTGTTGGATATAGTGGTTTACTTGCTAGCAGGAGCAGGTCTGAGTGAGTCTCAGACTCAGTTCCCTGCAAATTTTAATGCAGAAAATATTGACATGTTCTCTAATTCCCGTCGCAGAAAACTACAGCCAAGTCATCTTTATGTGATGGAAGAAGCAGCAGCCCAGGTAAGATGAGACCGATGAGCTCCGTCGAAGGTGGTAAAAGTTCATCATCTGTATCAAGGTGGTGCTATGCCCCTTCCATGCATTTCTCATTGTTGCTCCGGACACAAAAGGTTTGGATCAGGTTTTTCTATTATACTGTCTTCATATCTCTCTTTCTTTGTGATGCTTCGTCGACTCAGATCTATTGTGGCCATCTTATTGAAAAGATGGAGCGCTTGATAATATTCCTCTCCCAGCGCAAAATCTATTCATGTTCGGGCTATCTTGTAGCCTTTACCTGCGGACTTTGGGTAAAAAGGTAAAAAT
>NC_033801.1:128608677-128614665 GCF_001876935.1 Asparagus officinalis | reverse complement strand
GCTGATGGACTGCTATCATGCCGTGGAGTTGGACTCATGTCTTATATTCACATTTACACGGAAATAAAATAAATAAAACCAAGTATTATGAATCGAAAAGGTTTAATGAAATGTTTTAGATGCATGAATAAGGATCTAAACCAAGGGCCTGTTTAGTTCAAAAAAATTGGGCGGAAAACACATGGAGAACTACTGGCACGGTTTTTCCTCGTGTCAAACTAGTCCAATGAATTTCTATTCCTCAGTCTGGCTGGTTGGCAAGAGAACAATTGGGAAAACTTTTTAGAAACATCAGAAAATGTTATTTTTAGTGGGAAAGCTAATTTTGAGTTTTTAAGGCAATATTGGTGGGAAAACACGTTTAGTATTATCAACAAAAGGGGTTGATGGTCTTTAGGGAAACATGTGCAAAATTTTAACGTAATTTTTTTCTTAATATGCTCACTTCCTGATTTTAAATTTTGAACCAAAGCATGGATTTGTGATGAGATAGCTTTTCCTTTTATTTTTGTTGTGTGAAACAAAGCAAAAAAAAAGTGTTTTCTTAAGAAATGCTTGAAAAACTCAGAACTGATTTGTTTTCAAAGAGGCCCCAAGCTGAAACCATAATGACAAGGATTTTTACCGACACATTTTGGCTGCATTTTGTAATAAACCCAGTTTCTGCTTATCAGATGACAAAACAGAACCTTGATCCCTCAGTAAATTAACAACTGACTGGACATCATTCAAGTTTTAATAGCTTAAGCAACGCAGCTTGCTCTGAACTTGTTTAGCAGCAAACTGAGGCTCTTGCTTTTTTTCGTTGATTTTGGGTCAGAGGGGCATGCGTTTTTCTGATCCGAGCTCGTTCTCCCTGAGCCTGAGGCCACCAACTTAAAAGGTCACGAGCCAAGCAAAGAGAGAGCTACGCCAACAAACGGCCCAATCCACATGGAATCCGGCCCATTCATGATGTTATGGTCATGTTTTCAGTTGTGTATCCATATAACACGCAAACTCCATAATATCATGAATGGGCCCGATTCCACGCTATCAAGTATAATAAAAAAAAGGGGTATATATTTCAATCGACAGACTTTCTCCGCGCTACTTTCTTTTTTAACAGTTGATTGATTTTACTAATAAGGCAATTGTTTATAACCACTTTTCCCACTTGTTATCGTCCTATAAGTCCATAACCATATTTTAAATATTTATCAAGATCCGAAGGATAATATCGAATCTTTTATATCATCACAAGTGGTTCACAAAAACCAAAAAGTATCTCTTCAGGGAAAAAAAAACATCTCACAACAAAAAAAGACAGAAAGAAAAAGAAAAAGAAAAAGAAATCATAACTCAAAAATTGGTCCCTTTTATTACTTCCCAAATATCAGCAGCCGTCAGAGAGGTCCCATCCTCGAACAACTGGTCTTCCTCTTTTCCATTCCATTCTCCCACAAAACACGAAACAGCGTTACCCCACCCAAAATCCCTCACGTGGCGGCTTATTATTCAACACTGGACGGGATTCGAGGCTTTAAAGCGCCGGGCCCCACACCTCGATCCTTTCCCGCCTTGTACAAGCAATCAGTGCCTCCACGTGTCCTCCCCATCCACCGTTCGTTTCTCCTCATCAAAATCGTCGTGGCGTCGCTTGAATCCTCAGAATCAGCAACTGATCCCAAAATCTAAAATCTCCTCCCCCACCTCTCTCTCCTCGAAGCGAAATGGCGCGACCGGCGATAGAGGAGCGCAAGGAGAAGCCGCCACGTGGGCTTCAGGATTGCCTCGGAGTGTTAGGTACCGAGGTTTTCCTTTTCTTTTTATTTGAACTTGGCACCGTCTTTTAAAATGGGGTTTTTTTTCCTTCAATTTTTTATTCATAGCTATCGGTGCTCTGGGTTTTTAATTAGGGTTGTGGTAGATATATAGGGAAATTAGAGATAGGGGTAAAAGTTGAAGCTTTGATTTAGTGTGGAACTTGGAAGTTAGGTATCAAATGAAGTTGGGTGTAAAAATTGAATTGAATATGGATTTGACTAGGCTGATGACTCGATAGGTTTAAATTAAATCATTCGTTTATTCTTTTTTTTTTCTTCTTTGAGAAAAAAATAGGCAAGAGTTTTTAAATTAAGTTTAGTGAGTGCGATTACTATAGAAGGAATAATAAATACAAAGAAATATGTTATTTGCAAAGCAGATGTACTTTTCACGGGCCTAAAAAATTTAAATAAGTGGTACAAGGTCNAAACCCTCTCATATACCCTAGGAAAACAGCGCACATATATACCCTAACTTGTAAAAAAGGTAGGGGTGTGCAACCGGTCGTAAATAGGTAGGGTGTGCAATCGGTCGGTTCGGTTTTTGGCCAAACCGAACAGAACTGCCTATCATTCAAAACCGAACCGAACCTATTCAAGTCGGTTTGGTTCGGGTCGGTTTGTTCGGTTTTCACTTGGGTACAAATGTTATGTCCAAATCCAATTTCACCTCTAATCTATTGACGAAAAAAATCTCTTATACTTCAATTTATTGAAATTCATAAACTATCAGATGCTACTAAACATTAGATGTAGAAATCAAAATTGTATTCCTACCATATCTTACATAAATTTTTTAAGAGAGCTTACATAAATAATTAAAGTGATCTCAATCTGATAGACAAAGTAAATAAAAAATATATAATAATTTGGATGCTGGGTATAGTTTCTATAAAATTATAAGTATGATCCAAAGATGTATCAATCGAGAAGAAAAATCAAGAAAAAGTTAGAATCAACATTATGGTTGAAGTTTCTTACCTTCAAAGTGGATTGATCCAAAATAGAAGAAGCGAATAGATATTAGAGGGGGTAGGGAACTAGAGCTAATGAAAAGCCCTAGAATTGGAGAGGACACCATTGTTGTGGTATTTTGTCGTTATCAGGTCACATGAGAGAAAAAGATATCAAGTTGCATCGAAGTAACTCTATATGAACTATAATGGGTCGGGTTTAAGCGGATGCAAATAGTAATTAGAATGTGTAATACAATTCGGTCGGGTTGGTCGGTTTGGGTTGAAAAAACTTCAACCTAACCCGAACCGAACTCTAGTAAAAAACAAACTGAACTGTCAAATTTCGGCCGGTTCGGTCGGTTTGTTCGGTTTAATGACCATGAGAATATACCCTAGAATATTCTCACATGTTGGCCACATGACTATTTTAAATGCCATCTACCCTCCTTGCTGGTATTAATTACTACTTTTACCTACCCTTTTCAACCATGAGAGGTATTTTTGAAGAATGCCATTTTTTCCTCTTGGGTAAAATTTAACATCGTTTAACAAATTCACACAGCGAACAACTCAGGGTACATGTTTATTCTGTTGTGCAACTTAGGGTATATAAGTGTTTTTTGGTGAAATAATATGGCATCAAAGTGCAATTTAACCTGGGTACAATTAAAGCGTATGCAAACAAGAGATGAGATAAACATGATGCAGAGAGACTCAGCAAACTCTAAAAATTAAATAGAAAATAGCGAAAATTTGCAGGCGAAATGTGGTGATATGGCACAATTTCACTATAGAAGTATCTGTGGTATATAGGTCGCCAGCTAACTGAAAGCATGATTTAGTGAATGAACATTAATGATTATACTTCTTTATCGAAATTCTTGGCATTGTTTGAAACTTTTGGTAACAGTTCCTTTTGCTTCCATGTTACCATAGTTTATCATGTGTAAAAGTAACTTGGTTGGCTTGTGATGCATCACATGAGATACATAGTTGCTTGAAGTTTCAAGGAACTTTTGAGGGTAAGTTATTACACATCGACGGAAGCATTTATAAACTTTTGCTTGGTTTTAGGTCCAGGAGATGTTATAGCAGAGTATTATCAGCAGCAAATAGAAATGCTGGAAGGGTTTAATGAAATGGATACCTTAACGGACCGTGGTTTTCTTCCTGGAATGTCAAAGGTTATCTCCATTCCTTTTTTTAATTGTCTATAATAAAATTCTTCAAGGTCAAAGTGTATTTATTTATTGGATAATAAGTATAGGATTTAAATTGAGATTCTTGTGTTTTGCTATATAGGAAGCAGCTGTGAGAAGATTGCTAGAAATGAGACCTTTGCCATCAGAATATCAAACATAGCGAATATGGTTTTATTTGCTGCAAAAGTTTATGCTTCAATAAGGAGTGGCTCATTGGCGATTATTGCATCGACCTTGGATTCTCTTCTTGATCTTTTATCAGGTTTTATCTTGTGGTTCACTGCATTCTCTATGCAAACACCGAATCCCTATCAGTATCCAATTGGGAAAAAGCGCATGCAGCCACTGGTTAGTGTCATTCTGTTGCTTACAATTTGGTCAAGTTAATGTTCTTGCAAAATATAAATTCCTCTTTTTTTCTGTAGAGGTAGCTGTTGCAATACTAAAGCAGTTGTCTGACTATGTTTAGCTATTTCTCTCAGCCAAATCCGAAATTTTGGGATAAAGATGATGTTGTTGTTGATTGTCGTATGTTTGGCTATTTTTCTCCCTCTAGACACATAATGACGCTCTACTGTTAGAATTGTCTATAAACTTGCTTCATTTTTGTCAGTTGTACCCTGTTTCAACCATGATATTTTCTTTTTTTGGTTATAATTGCAGTAAATTTCCATATTTTTTTCTGGTTAGAAGAAGATATAAAATTCTCATGTGCTCTCCTGTCGATTGCTTGGGTAAACAAGGCATGTGCATGAAACAAACTGTGCATTTATCAGTCTCCCAAGAAGAATAAGCTTAACTAGGGAAATTGTTTGCAGAAGTTGGAAAAACAAAAACTCAGGGTCTGGATTGATAATGGCGTAAACTTATAAAGGCTGCACGTGTGATGCAGATGCCTGATAGTTTTCAGATAGATACACGCCACATGCTAAGAAAGACGTTGGAAATAGTAAGGACAGCTATAAGTAGTACAAGTCTTATAGTTAACATGAAGGGAGCGTCAATAATTTTGATCCATTACTTCATAAAATTTACCATGAAGATTTTTTTAACTACTTTTTTTTGGGACAAATTTTTAAAAACGACCTTCTTTCAAATTTAATAGGCAAAACCGACCGCCTAACACAAAAATTGGCAAAATCGACCATTTTTTGCACGGGACTACCAGTCCCGTGTAAAAAATGGTCGATTTTCCAATAAATCACCGACTCAGCCCCTTCTCCTCATCTCTCTCCATCCTCCTCCCCATCACCCGCCGAGCTCACCAAACCCACGCCCAGCCTCCACCCACCGCCTCCTCCGCCAGCTCACCCCCGACCACCCATCGTCAGCCCCCTGAACCGCCGCCCTCTTCATCGCCGCCCAGCACTCCCCTCCATCTTGCCGTGGTCGCCCCTCTATTGCCTCCTCCTCCCCTTGCTGCCGCCTCCTCCTCCCCCTCACGCCGCCCCATCGCCGTCGTCTCCCCACCATCGCTGCCACATGCCCGAAGTCTCGTCCATCTCCTCCTCGCCCGTTGCCTCAACCCTCCGCACCGACCTCCACCACTCACAGCCCAGCTCACCGCCGCCAACGCCCATCCAGGCGGGTGATGGGGAGGAGGATGGAGAGAGATGAGGAGAAGGGGCTGAGGGAGAGCGTCGGTGATTTATTGGAAAATCGACCATTTTTTGCACGGGACTGGTAGTCCCGTGCAAAAAATGGTCGATTTTGCCAATTTTTTTGTTAGGCGGTCGGTTTTGCCTATTAAATTTGAAAGAAGGTCATTTTTAAAAATTTGTCCTTTTTTTTGCTATGGTTCTTTATGTCAATCCCATACCAATTGAAATTCATAAAAATTAGTATCAGTAAATTGACCCCTTTCGCTATAGCAAGATGGACCGTTTGGTTAATGATTATATATTTACATCGTACAGTTTGGTAAATTGAGAAAGTTTCATATGTTGCTATAGCACAATGTCAGTCACGCAGTACAGTGGACCTGCTGTTTGAATTTTACATGATGCTCACAGGTTGTCATCTAAT
>NC_033801.1:128601585-128608664 GCF_001876935.1 Asparagus officinalis | reverse complement strand
TCTCTGAAACAGTTTCCTTTACATAGATTGAGTTGGCTTTCATATAAAGTTCTCATGTATCAAGTTATCTTTTATTCTGTCTTCCATGTTGATCCTAAAAGCAAACATGATGTGCAGGGAATCCTCGTTTTCGCATCTGTTATGGCAACTCTTGGTCTCCAGATTATATTGGAGTCAGCACGTTCACTAATATCGGATGTAAGTAGATGCCCTTAGTTCTGCATCATGGCATATTCCTTTAATTGATTCTGTTATTTTCTTTTAAATACTTATAAGTGACATTGTGGCGTTATCTTTGCTTGTTCACCTAGAGCTTTGAGATTAAAAGTTCTTTGGTAGAATGAATTATTAATCATGCATAGCATGGGTGAAAAAGTGGCAAAGGTGAACAAAAATAATTTGCCACATGTCAACCTGCAAATTCAGCTACAGTGTTAGATTTAGACGTATACTTGTGTTTTGTCTTATAATTATTCAAATAATGATGGTTTTAGATATCTACTGATATTGAAAATTGGACTATTGCTTTTATTTTCATGGCATCACTCTTGAATCCATGCTGTGGGCTTATTACATGATATTGGTTTAATTTGGTGCAGGAAGATGGGTTCAGCTTGACAGAGGAGCAAGAAATTTGGGTGGTGGACATCATGTTATCAGTGACGTTGGTGAAGCTTCTCTTGGTTGTCTATTGCCGCTCCTTCACTAATGAGATTGTCAAGGCTTATGCACAAGATCACTTCTTCGATGTAATCACCAATGTCATCGGACTTGTAGCTGCACTTCTAGCCAATTACATAAAGTATTGGATTGACCCAGTTGGAGCCATTATTGTAAGTCATGAATTTTCACCGCATTTTAACATTCATCTGTTGGTATAATTGCTGCGAATGTTAATTATTTAGTTTCTTTAAAATATTAGTAACCAGTGAAATCAGGCTGAACAGAATCTTCAGTTCTGTGACATAACCATCCATAAATAATTCGTTAAATGGAATTGTGATATGGGTGTCTAAACTGGTTTTCTTTGGACAAACCTACAGATATGTTCCTAGGGTCAATTTACCCTCTTAAGGTTTCAAAAGTGATAATGTGTTCTCCCTGTTTCGATTTCTGTGAAAATTACTTTGAAGCAAAAGCTATGGTTATCGAATATTGATAGTTATGTGTACTTCCATAAAAACATGTATATGGTTATTACATCAAAAAATTTGATGACTTATAAATTGAAAAAGAGGAGGGTGAAGTACTACTTCGAAAATTTTGGCGGATTTGTCATTGCTACAGCCATAAGAGGAAACTTTCCCTTTGCAATTTATTCCTTTTTTCTGTTATGATATTAAATGAATTAAATTGTTGTATGCTTGAGTCGATACTAAGTCTTGTTGGTTTCTGTTTACAGCTAGCTCTGTACACTATCCGAACTTGGTCAGCAACTGTTCTGGAGAACGTAAACTCTCTGGTAGGCCGGTCAGCAGCACCAGAGTATCTACAGAAACTGACATACCTCTGCTGGAACCACCACAAGGCTATCAGACACATCGACACAGTTCGAGCTTACACATTTGGGTCCCACTATTTCGTAGAGGTTGACATTGTCTTGCCGTCGGGGATGCCTCTCAGAGAAGCTCACGATATTGGGGAGGCGTTGCAGGAGAAGCTAGAGTCATTGCCTGATATAGAGCGAGCATTTGTGCATCTAGACTATGAGTTCACTCATCGGCCTGAACATGCACAATCCCATGATGGATAGCTTATGGTTACATAGAGAATGTATAGAGATACGTGCACAATTTGTGGAAATATTTTGCCACTTTACCAGGCTTGAAACTGTGCTATGTGCAGTTTGTAATGGAGTTATTTTGAAAATTAGTCCCCTAAATCTTCAATATTCCCAAACGACTCTTTAGCTGTAATACTAAATTTGCATCAGAAGACTCTTTAGCTGGAAAATTGCTGCCTCTGAGGAGTCTGTTGTTGCCTCGGAGGGGGACACTTGACATTTCAGGCTGGAGCTACTGGTGTTCTGCTTTGAATCATATGTGGGTCTTCAGGTTCCTTCTGAACACTCTCGATCTCTCGTGCTGCATTCAGTACGGCGTCGTGAGTCGCAAGTGCTCTACCAGCCAGAGCAAACCTAATATACTTATCCAGACCCTTCTGGAACTGATGTCTCCTAATAGTAGGGTCTCTAACCAGGTGGGGAGCATATCGACTTAGAAAAGAGAAGTCGGTTTCATACTCATCAACCGATCGACCTCCCTGTTTGAGCTCAACAAATCTACGCAGGAGTTCATCCCGAGCTGACTGAGGAAAATACTTCCTGTTGAAACGCTCTGTGAACATCTCCCATAGGATTGGCCTCTCAAGATGGGTCTTCTCAGCTGCCCACCAGATCCAAGCGGAATCAGTGAGCTGGATATCCATAAGATCCACCCATTCAGGAGGGGCAATACGGGTCATCGTGAGAATGGTCTCGGTAACCTTTAGGAACTCCTCCGCTGCTAGAGGACCTTCAACACCAGAGAAGAAAGGTGGTCGCATGTACCGGAACTCTGTAACACTAGACTCTGGACGAGGGGAAGGTTGGTGTTGTGGCTCTCTCTGTAGTTGCCCAGCCAGGTGTTGCTGATTAGTAACCAATCCATGAATCCTTACCAGGAGTTGGTTCGGGTCCACTTCGGGTGGCAGGGCACTGCTACCAGACGGGTTACTAAAGCCACGCGTACCCACCATGGTTCTGAAGGAAAATAAGGATCAAAAGAAAAACTAAGGTTAAAATCAAAACAATATATTGGAAAAATAGGAACTAAAACATAGTTATTAAGATAATAGTGTAAGAACTTAATTGTAGTCTTACAGATGAAATATGATATGTACCTAAATTGTCCATTATATTCTTACTAGTGAGTACTCCGGACCGTGACTTGCATGGGCCACCTCTAAATCTGTCACGCACCGTTTCTCAAAATACCGGGGAATCGAAACGTGAACAAGCCCGTGAAATATTACATTTAAGGAGAATAAATAAAATAAACATTTCTCCTCAATCTAATACGCTAAGCGTCAAGAAATAAATGCAAAGGCAGACCGATCACAGATAGTGAAAATATAATAAACAATTCAGAACAGAATATCCATATCATAAGTGAATATCATCCAAGACATAATATACGGGTCAACATGCCCTTATTACAAAAAAGGTCCAACTAGGAATATAACAATACATAGTCCATAATAAAAGAAAATACTGCTAGAAAATACGAAATTCATCATCAAACTAAGAAATATATGGTAAAAGAGTTTTAATGTTCCACAACTACTACAGAAGAAAATCACTACGCTCAGTTTGTCCTTCTACTCCCTCGGAAAGACACTCCAGCTGAGCATACACTGGCTCTGCTGCATCATCGAACTGGACCTACCCGTCCCCTAAGTCTAACGCACACCACAGAAAACAAGTGTACGTTAGCCTGCATGTCACACGAGGGGATGAACGCGGGGGTGCTGCTAGGGGTTGTTCGCCGCAGCGGAGTTGCGGAGCTGAGGCGAGCGGCTGCAATGTGGTCGGCAAGGTGGTGGTTGAGTCGGCGGAGAGAGAGCGAGAAAGAGAGGGAAAAGAAAGTGCGGCTAGTGTTTCACGTGAAGGGAGAAAGAAACGATATATATATACTAATAATATATATATATATATATATAATATATATATATATATACTATAATATATATATAGTATATATATATATATATAATAATATATGGAAAAGTGAATCTAAGGTGACACCCTGAGCTCCCCACCTAAGGATGCGGCCTAGAATCACATCATTTCCTAAATTTTTTTGTGATCCGCTCCGTTGCACTTGATCTACACGTTCTTAAACCACACACACCAATTTTAGGGGTGAACCCGTTGTGTTTTGACCATTCGTTGAGCCGTGCAAATAGTTCTATTCATTCAGACCGTTAAAATTACAGCGAGTGGATAAAGGGTCAAACACGAACGGGTTCACCCCAAAATTGGTGTTTTAGGTTTAAGAACCGTATAGATCAAGTTCAACGAAGCGGAATCGTAAAAACATATTAGGGAATGATGGATTTTAGGCCGCGCCTTAGGTGGGAGCCTAAGGGGTCACTTAGATTCACTTTTCCCTATATATATATATATATATATATACTATAATATATATATATAGATATATTACTATATATAGGGTAGGAAATAATTAACGAAAATAATTAATAAAAATAAGAATTAATTATGTATAAAAGTAAATAATTATGAGAAAATTATCTACAAAATAAAACGTACTAGTTATACTAATACAACAGAAAATACGCAATAGTGAAAATAATACAACTAATTATACAATTAAACGAGAATAATAATAAAAAATATAATTACTTACATTTAAAATTAAATAATTATGGGATAATTATCTACACAATAAAACATACCAATTGTACTAATACAACAGATAATACGCAATAGTAGTAATAACACAACATATTATACAAAATAATACGTAATAATAATACAACCTATTATACGAAATAATACGTAATAGTAATAATAATACAACGTATTATTCAAAATGATACGTAATAGTATCAATAACACAACGGATTAATTCAAAAATTTTTTACTAAACTAAGTTAATTTATAAATATCAAAATCATTTAAATAAATATAAAATTTGGACTTTTAACTCGTAGGAAATTCTAGAAAATCAAGAAAAATACAAATACTATTTAAAAAATAATAATTAAATATTTTAAAATACCAAAAAAATCTTTTAACTAGTATCGAAAGTTCACGATCATTACAATATTGAACCTGTCTGTCATCTAAATCTGACATACACAATAGAAAACAAGTGTACGTCAGCGTGCATGGCACACGACAAGATCCCACAAGGGAGAAAAGAACAATCGAATGACCAATGCGATAACAGTAATAATAATAGAAACATGTGATGACAGTAATAATGATAGAAGCATGCAACTGGAATACTAATAATCTAGACATGATCCACTAGTAGAGTATAACGGTCAGGAAATCCATAATCATCCAAGTGTAACACGGTCATGATGCTAGCCATCCTATCACAACTCACTGGTCCACATCTCAATAAAATCAATGTTCACATTAATGGATAACTGAATGTTCATAATCCCCTACGTATATCCAAACCCGAAACTCGACGAGAGGACTACACGCAATCCGATCACCGGTTGGTCCGAACACAGCAGAACACGGGTGACAAAACAAAAAACAGAAACAGAAAACAGGTCACTGACCAAAATGCGCAGCAGATCACTTTGGCCCTACAAACCAACCCGAGGTAGAAACAAGGCCTAGGACGAGTCTGGAAGATAAATCAACATTCACATCCGATCATGTGAATCAAGACTTTCTCATCCCAACATCTCTTGTATTTCTAAGTCATTAAGCACGGTCTATAATAAATCACTGATTCACCTCTTAAATATAGTCAACGCACACACACATGTCACTAAGTCTTGTTCATGACGCGCAAAGCCACTAAGTCATGAACTGCTATTGGTTCTCAATCACAGCAGGAAACAATAAATAAATACAAGCAAATCTATGTAATAATATCACGACATATCACATAATAATGATTTGTTACAATATATATATATATATATATATATATATATATATATATATGAAAATAGTAATATTGTAATGCACTAGAAATGACGAAGAAGAAATCCTCCAGTCAAGTCTGACGATAGATAGATCAATGCAGAAAATAAAGAAACAACTAATAACCGTCGAAAAGGAAGTATACACGCTAAACGACAAAGCGATCCAAACAAATAAAATATAGAAAATAATCATAAGTATAATGACGACATAACAAGGAATCCTACGACATCAACGGAGAAGAATCTCAAGATCTAGTTCTATTGTAGATAGGTCGGCACAAGAAACGAGAAAACGACTTCGGATTCAATTTCGAATAATTGAGCAATAAAATGAATGAAATAATCTAAACAAATCATCCTAGGTGTAGAGGGGCTCAAATCGGGTTGTCAATAAATCAGGACATTAATCTTCTCTCTCTATTTTAGTGAGAACAGCGAAATCACCTACAATGATATAATCGGTTCATCTCCACAATTTGGAGGAAATCAAGGCGTATAGTCGACACAGGAATGAAACCAAATACATAGGCACGAAGGCCATCCACCGCAATGATACACAACCATAAATGAGTCAACGAATACAATACAAGGCCAACAATTAATTATACAAGGCTGCAAACAATAATACGTTTGCCGGCAGCGAATTGCAAAGCAAACCTGTATGGAATTCTATGCTAATGCATTCAAGCATAAGTAATAGGGAGTACGATAAAGATGTGATATCAGTCAATAGCACGAATCAAATGAGTAATCATATGAAATATAATTATGAGTCTCAATATGACATGAGCATGACTGTGAATCGGACGTGCATGTATAGTATAATAAATTATTTTAAAATATCTATTATTATAATAACTCAAAATAAACCATTTAATTCTAAACTAACCTTTAAAAATGATTAATTTATTAATTCCAAAATAATCCTTTACAAAATAATTTTCTTTAAATTATTTCTAATCTTTTAAAATCATAAATCTATTTATTTAAAAGTTCTTTTACAAAATAGTTTCTTTTGAAATATTTTCTCATTGTAATTAATTCTAAAATAATCTTTAAATGTTTCTTTTTAATATTATTCTTCTAAAAAATAATTCATTTTAAAATATTTCTCACAATAATTATTCTAAAAATATTATTTTCTTTTCAACATTTCATCAAACAACCTAACTACGCAGAATATCACAGTATTCATACTACAGCATAATCATATTATAGTCTAAACATGCATATAATTAATTCACATGTCTAAAATTGAATTAATAAGTCTAAGAAAAGTAGGATCTTGCCTACAAGACCAAGGGGTCTGTGGACGAGCGGCGGTGCCGCTGCGGATGCGAATCTGGACTGAGGGGGCGGAAAGGGCAGCGGTTCGGTTGGGGTCGGGGTTGAGGCGACGGTTGATG
>NC_033801.1:128599403-128601023 GCF_001876935.1 Asparagus officinalis | reverse complement strand
TAGGAGATGAAAAAAGAGAGTGGGGGAAGCACGAGGTGAGGATTTTGAGGGAAGTGTAATTGAGTGGAATGCGGATTTTGAGGAGCGAAATGAGGAAGTGGGGTAGGAGAGCAAGTGATATTCTTTTCATGTTTGCTATATTTACTCTCAAACAGTAATTTTGGGAGTTGGATTACCGAAAATGTCCTTTTTGTTACCCTTGTGTTATTAAATATCTTTGTGTTATTAAATGCCCTTATGTAATTTGTGTTATTAAATGCCCTTGTGTTATTAAATGCCCTAAAATCCATCAACAGTCAAAGGCTGTTTGCCTTTTCAGAAATTCGAATTTTTTACTAATTTAAATTTCCAATACAATTTACACAAATTACATAAAATCGTTTTTTTCAAAAAAAAATTACACCACTCAGAATTTTTATAACAATTTTCATTTCCAATACAATTTTCATTTCCAATACAATTTACACAAATTACATAAAATCGTTTTTTTCAAAAATAAATTACACCACTCAGAATTTTTTACTAATTTGATTTGAGCACTCAGAATGTCAAAATTGATTTTTACCCCTTAGATTTTTACCTATAAAAAGGCCAACAGTTTAAGTTTTCCAAATCACAATCACAACTCAAACACTCACAACTCAAACACTTACAATTACAATCACAAACAATATGAATTCTGGAGATTACAACTCCATAAATCTTGATGAAGTTGAATTCGTCATCGACGAAACACAAAGTGATCCATTCCAGGATCATAGTTCATATGTAGAGTTTGAAGACATTTCAACCGATTTCGGTAATCCGGAAGGAGGTTTTGCTAGTAGAGAGGACATGGATGCTCATGTAAGATATGTTGCTGGCTTGAGGAACGTTACTTTGGCAATTCGTGATTCGAAGGGAAAAGACGGCCGACGGCCCAAAGTTCGATATTTATGTAGCCAAGGTGGCGGATACAGACAAAAAAAGGTTACTGGAACTAGGTCCACTAAAATGACAAAAAATAATTGTCCATTTTGGTTGGACGGAATGGAGTACCCTGGAGGGCGCTGGTACTTTGAAGTCCGGGAGGGGAGACACAATCATCCATTCCCGTCTCATGCTGTGGGATCTCGTTTAGGTAAAATATTCCCTATTCAACTTGAAGTTATTAGGGAGCAAGAGAATTTTAATTTAAGCCCGAGTAATATGTTGCGTCCATGAAAAGGGCTGATCCGGAGAACAAATCGTGTCAGAAACAAGTTTACAATGCTGTCAGTAAGGTGCGTGCCCAGAAAAGAGAAGGTCGGACCCCGATGAATAATTTCATCCATTTACTCAGACAATTGAACTACATGTACGACGTTCGGACTGCTGACGAATCTTCCGAACTTGGAGATATTGTTTTCTGCCACCCGGCTTCTTTTGTGATGGTGAATGTAGGCGTTAAAAAATGCTGAAAGATATCCAAATACAGCTCAGAAGGAGATCATCCAAAATGTCAAAAAGAACACAAGTATAGACTATCTCGCACGCGAAACAGTCTTTACTGTCTCGCACGCGAGACAGATTTGACTGTCTCGCCGTGCGAGACAGTCTTTACTGTCTCGCGGGCGAGACAGACTTTTACTGTCTCGCCCA
>NC_033801.1:128593737-128599248 GCF_001876935.1 Asparagus officinalis | reverse complement strand
ATAGAATGTGTGCTGACGTGGACAGGCAGTTAAACCACGAAAAAGGTGGTTAAAGGTCGTGGGAGAACTGTTTCAAACACGTATGAACGTGGGTGTAACTGCCCCTTTAGCCGCGGCAGTGTCGACTGTCGCGCTCTTTGGCCGCGACAGTGTCGACTGTCGCGCCCTTTAGCCGCGACAGCATCAACTGCCGTGCCTAAAGAGACAGTTATTGACCGGCTATTTCTTCAGTTATCGTCTAAGGAGGCTATAAATACCCCCCTATGGCCATCATTGACAGGGGCTGAGCATTTTCCAGAGAGATTAGAGCAGAGAGCCTTGAGTTTTGGTGAATTAGAGCAAGAGAGAGAGTCTTCCTTCTTCACAAACATCCTCAAGAAGCTTCTAGCGAGTCCTAGAGATCTAAGCTCAGACTTGATCTTTGGAAGAGTGAACATCTTACATCGATAAGATATTCGCTTCAAATTCTTACTTCGATAAACGAAGGAAGAATCATTAAACCCCTCACGGTTCAATCAGAATCTGTGATTTGGTGGTCCACGAGTCAAAGCGCTCCCGGCACAGGCAAAGATCCCACGCAAGCAGTGATCCAAACAACGATCCTGCGTTTGTTTCCCAAGAGTTGTAATTTTTATTTTGTTGTGTAAAAGAAGTCTTATAAAAAGACTATCTCTTTTGAATTTGTTGTAATCGACCGAAGATATAATGAATTCCATGACAAAATCAACTTTTGACGAAAACAAGCTGGTGACCACAGTGGGAGCCAACGGTCTCGCTGCCGAGACCGTCGTGTCGCAGCCGATCAAGATTCCAGTTGAATCCATGGTCGAATACGAATTCGACCAAACCAAATTTGAGGAATATCTCTCATCATCCTCTTCAAGATCTTCATTGTCTCGTAAATATAAGAGGATCTCACAATTAAGGAAGACCTACATGCCAAAGAAGGCACAAAATGAAGACTCTCTCCGGATTGTTGCTAAGGATTTTACTCACAACACCTCTGCTCATAATGACTCTTATCTAGTTAAAGAGTCATTGAATCAAAGCCCACCGGTACTGACGAAGAGGGCTCGTCAGAGACAGCGTCAGCGCCGTGCTCGCCAAATAGGTAAGGCATTTGAACAAACCGACGGAGTTCGTTATTATGCGGACTTAGAGTCGAGGAAACAACAAGTGGTTTGTTCAACGCAACGACAAACTACTCACGTTTCTGCACAATTCACGACGAAGGAATGGACACTCGTCAAAAGGGCTCGTTCGACCCTCAAAGAACGTATACAAAAACATCGTGCAAATGCTGCTCATGTCCGAACTCTCCTACAACAAAGACGAGAAAGGAGGAAGGAAACGGTGACCAAAGAACCACCGAAATTCCGCCAAGTTTGGATTCCGAAGTCTGGAGTTATGCAAAATCAGCATTCGGAGCCCGTTAAGACTCCATACCCACAAGGGGGTGGTTCTAAATGTGTGACTCCCGACATAACCTTGGATCGTTCAAAGGCAACAATAAATTGTCTTGAGAATGCCAACAAGGTTTTACACCCTCAGAAGAAGACACATTCACCAAAAGACATCGTCATACCTGGGAGGTCATGCCAACAAACGATACGATTTTTTGGCAATCATACCGATGAATTGTATTATCAAATTGGGGGTGTGAATAAATTTCGAAAAAGAATTATTCGCTCTCATTGTTCCTGTGCTAAGATCAGCTGTCCAAGATGATAAATTCCCTGAAGTCACCATCAACGTGGCTGATAAAAGAAAGTCTAAGCGGCATTCAAGTGACTCAAATCCTGACTTTTCCCCGAGAGGAAGAGTCAATCCAAGAATTGCTCAAAGGATGTCTCGACTCCAATTAGGAGCCATCAGACGCAGAGACTACAAGAGAATGCAAGAAGGAATGTCCTCGGAGGATGAATTCTCGGACACTTATTCTGCAATCGCTTCTGATGATACAATGTCTAGCACGGGACAAACCAGAGAAGTACTCACGATCACCTCTGATCAATTTGCTCAAATACTTCAAGAAGCTCTAGCCAAACAACGTGAAGAAATTAGAGCTGAAGTGAAGACAGAAATGAAGTTGGCTATCCAACAAATGAGAGAAGCGACCTCAACCCCCTGAGTCCAGTCAAAGAACTGAATCCAGCCGCCACACTCAGAAAGTTGTGGATGACAGTGATCCAGAAGTGGATGAAGTCATTATGGCTGATACACCTCCCAATAGCAATAACGCTGGGGGTGGTTTAACACATTCTCCCAATAACGATATTGGGAGTGGTTCAATGACACCTCTTACATGGGGTGGTCTAACTCATTCTCCTCAACGTCATTCGAATGAAGACATAGACGGTGACGGGAAAATGAAAGAGCTTGAAAACAAAGTCAACGCTTTGATGACGGCTCAAGAAGTGAAGAGGACGGGTATTCCATGTCCCTATCCAAGAGAATGGGATTCAATACCGTATCCGACAAAGTTCAATCTGATTAACTTCACACCGTTTGAGGGGAAGAGTTCGCCGATTCAGCACTTGATTTATTTCAAGTCTCATTTGGGCATGATCTCTGGAAACGAGGCTTTAATGGTCCGGTCATTCGTTGGCACCCTTCGCGGGCCCGCCTTTGATTGGTACCGACGGCTCAAGCCAAGGAACATCAATTGCTGGGATGATATGGAAAGTTTGTTCCTCAGCAACTTCTTCGATGATGACACCGAAGTGTCAGTCGGAACCCTTTTGGATGAGAAGCAAAAAGACGGAGAGTCAGTCGACGATTTTGTCAAGCGCTTCCGTGACAAAGTAATGAATTGCAGAGATCCTGTTACAGAGGAGTTTATCCTGCAAACATGCCACAAATGTCCTGGAAGCTCTGGGGGTTGTGCCATCCACAACTTGGAAGGAGTTAAAATCTCGGGGTGAACAAGCTGAGCACTTTCTTAAAAGAAAGAAAGCTGAGAGAGGCCAACCAATGACATCTGCAATCATTGAGAATGCGACTCTCGATCCGAGGTTCCAAAAGGAGTATTCTTTCGAAGATGATGAAGCTCCAGCCATATTGGAATACCTCCTCACTAATGACAAAATTGAGTTACCACCTATTAAAGATCAGGATGGAGCTAAGAGGATTACGGATCCAAACTACTGTGCGTACCACAGAAGGGTTCTTCATCCCACCGAGATTTGCTTTGGACTCAAAAACAAGATCCAAGCCCTAATTGACTCCGGCGTCATAACGACGAAAGAAATCGAGTAAAGACGACCAAAACAACTCCATTGGGTACACGAGTATAAACTGTTTTCCCTGACTCCTATGAGTATACGAGTATAAACTGTTTCTCCATCTCACTCCGAAAAGTATACGAGTATAAACTGCTCCTTAATACTCCAACAGGTATATGAGTCTAAACTATTTCCTTTCTTTCACGGGAAGTTCCTGGAGAATGCCATGCATGGTACTTTTAAGGATAACCCGATCATATAGCTAAACATAATGATAAACTCAGTTTCGCAAGAAAAAGCTGGGGGTGGATGGTTCATGTAACGGAAGTTTCCGAAAGAATGCTATATGTAATTTTCTTAGGAATAACCCGATCATTACAAACAAAGTGTTAAACACTACATCCCGACGGTGATTTCCGAATATTCTTTTGCTGAGATGAGATTCGATCACTTCGTTGGATCAATCTTCCCTCTCAAACCCTCCTTTGGTCAAACCTTTAAACAGTTAGGACCGAATCCAAAATCCCCTCTCGATTCGTTCCATGAACGAGAGGTCCACAAATTGAACGATCAAACCTTTAAACAGTTAGGATCGTCTCAAATCCCCATGTTGTTCAAACCTTTAAATAGTTAGGATCAAAACCAAAATCCCCTCTCGATTCCTTCAATGAACGAGAGGCCCACAAATGGAACGATCAAACCTTTAAACAGTTAGGATCGTCTCAGAACTCCCACTTGGTCAAACCTTACTACAGTTAGGACCAAAACTAAAATCCCCTTTCGATTCCTTCCGTGAACGAGAGGTCCACTTTCAGTTGAATAATCAAACCTTATGACAGTTAGGATTATTCAAACCAATCCAGATTCTTTAAATGGAGATCCCACTTTGAGTCTCTTTTGCACCAGGAGATAGAATATAAAATTCTTCCTCTCCATCATCGGGTTCATCTCTACCAACAAACAAGAGACCAGGAGATAGAATATAAAATTCTTCCTCTCCATCATCGGGTTCATCTCTACCAACAAACAAGAGACCAGGAGATAGAATATAAAATTCTTCCTCTCCATCATCGGGTTCATCTCTACCAACAAACAAGAGACCAGAATACTCCAATAGGTATACGAGTCTAAACTATTTCCCTAATCTCAACAGGAAGTTTCTGGAGAATATCACTAATATTCTTAAGAATAACCTGAATACTCCAATAGGTACACGAGTCTAAACTGTTTCCCTACCTTCAACAGGAAGTTTCTAGAGAATATCACTCAGAATATTCTTAAGAATAACCTGAATACTCCAATAGGTACACGAGTCTAAACTGTTTCCCTATCTTCAACAGGAAGATTCTAGAGAATATTAATATGAATATTCTTAAGGATAACCTGACGAACTTTCAATGGATGTCTCAATTCGGTGACAAAAGCTGAACCCACAAGAACAAAAGCTAACTTCGAATCAAGATCTCGACAACGGTCAAGCGATAAACGCAGTGCCGGAGAAATATTAGCTATTCTACAAAGAATTGAATAGACTAATGGATGAAGAGATCAAGAGCCAAAGCCATTTTATGGATTCTTGTACATGATCTGCTCAACCAAGTATTGAAGAGGTCGTAAGAAAAATCTATCATATCCAAAGTATCCCAGACTCCAAAACTTTGGAGGGGGTATCTGTAGGCGTTAAAAAATACTGAAAGATATCCAAATACAGCTCAGAAGGAGATCATCCAAAATGTCAAAAAGAACACAAGTATAGACTATCTCGCACGCGAAACAGTCTTTACTGTCTCGCACGCGAGACAGATTTGACTGTCTCGCCGTGCGAGACAGTCTTTACTGTCTCGCGGACGAGACAGACTTTTACTGTCTCGCCCAAGGCTGAAGAACACAAGTCTTGAATGTCTCGCCGTGCGAGACAGTCTTTACTGTCTCGCTAGCGAGACAGACTTTTACTGTCTCGCCCGTGCGAGGCAGTCTTTACTGTCTCGCCGTGCGAGACAGACTTTACTGTCTCGCCGTGCGAGACAGACTTTACTGTCTCACCGTGCGATACAGACTTTACTGTCTCACCGTGCGATACAGACTTTACTGTCTCGCCGTGCGAGACAGACTTTACTGTCTCGCACGTGAGACAGCTCTCAGATGGTCAGAAACCACCTTGAACAACTGCCACACACGTCCATTAACTGCTAAAGAACATGGGGAACGTCGTGGGCGAGAATCACGTGGATAACTGCCAAAATAACGGAGTTTGAAACGTGGGAAGGCAGTTAAAACGAAAACTGCC
>NC_033801.1:128585242-128593367 GCF_001876935.1 Asparagus officinalis | reverse complement strand
CGGGCCGAGACAGCAAACACTGTCTCGCCCGCCGAGACAGCAAACACTGTCTCGACAGCCGAGACAGCAAATGCTGTCTCGCGAGCCTGTTTTCCGCCAACTGTTCATAGGGGCTATAAATACCCCCCGAAGGCCATTTTGAAAGGAGGCTGATCAGAGAGCATCCACAGGCTGATTTCAGAGCAGAGAGGGCAGAGTACTCGAGCTTCTGTAACTCCTTGATATTCAGGCTTTGACTTGATTTCAAGAAGAACGACTATCTTACCTTGATAAGATATCGTTTCAAGTTCTCACTTCGATAAACGAAGTCAGAATCATAAACCCCTCACGATTCGATCAGAATCTGTGATTTGGTGGTCCACGGGCTAACGCACCCCCGGCACAGGCAAAGATCCCACGCGAGCAGCGATCCAAACAACGATCCTACGTTTGTTTCCCAAGAGTTGTAATTTTCATTTTGTTGTGTAAAAGAGGTCTTATAAAAAGACTATTTCTTTTGAATTTATTATAATCGACCGAAGATATAATGAATTCCATGACAAAACCAACTTTTGACGCAAACAATCTGGCGACCACAGTGGGAGCCAACAGTTTCGCTGCCGAGACCGTCGTGTCGCAGCCGATCAAGATTCCAGTTGAATCCATGGTCGAATACGAATTCGACCAAACCAAGTTTGAGGAATATCTCTCATCATCCTCTTCAAGATCTTCATTGTCTCGTAAATACAAAAGGATCTCACAATTGAGGAAGACCTGCATGCCAAAGAAGGCACAAAATGAAGACTCTCTCCGGATTGTTGCTAAGGATTTTACTCGCAACACCTCTGCTCATAATGACTCTTATCTAGTTAAAGAGTCATCGAATCAAAGCTCACCGGTACTAACGAAGAGGGCTCGTCAGAGACAGCGTCAGCGCCGTGCTCGCCAAATAGGTAAGGCATTTGAACAAACCGACGGAGTTCGTTATTATGCGGACTTAGAGTCGAGGAAACAACAAGTGGTTTGTTCAACGCAACGACAAACTACTCACGTTTCTGCACAATTCACGACGAAGGAATGGACACTCGTCAAAAGGGCTCGTTCGACCCTCAAAGAACGTATACAAAAACGTCGTGCAAACGCAGCTCATGCTCGTGCTCTCTTACAACAAAGACGAGAAAGAAACAAAGAAACAGTGGTCAAAGAACCACCAAAACTCTGCAAAGTTTGGATTCCAAAATATGGAGTTGTGCAAAATCAGCATTCGGAGCCCGTTAAGATTCCATGCAAACGTTTAAATTTAAAATTATTAATGTTATATTATTTTGCAGGTTTGTGTTACAGTTTATCCGTACTTTGTTCGTTAGCCAAGTGACACCTAATGTCATTGTAACAGACCGAGATTACGCCTTGATGCATGCTGTCAAGTATGTTTTCCCGGAATCCAGGCATCATTTGTGTCGCCGTCACATTGAGCAATGCGTGCTACAACGAGCACTGCAGCAACCTGGTTTTTTAAAAGAGGCGGCAGAAGGATTTAAATTTCGTTGAAATTGGGCGATAAGTGCATCGACCATTGATGACTTTAATGATAGATGGGGACGTCTGGCAGCACATTACTCGAGTTGGGGAGCATTGCTGAACTACTGCATTGACACATGGATTAGTCTGCATTCCCAAAAAATCCTGTCAGCTTACATCGACCATTATTTTCACTTCGGAAGCTACACAACAAATAGGTAAGCCTTGTGAGATTTACGTGACTAAATAATCGTTACATGTAGTCAACATTAATAATTAATATTCAAGTTTAATTGGTAATGCAGGGTCGAAGGAGAACATCATCGCGTCAAACGACATTTAGATGGTGGTCAGTACCCATTCGATACCGTACTGGAGAAACTTCACAAGGTGATGGAAGGCCAAATCTGTGAGATTAAGAAAGTAGCGAGAGTTAACGCTACTAAATCCAACACAGACACCCTTGGAGATACGTTGTTTGTTAATCTGAACAGATCAATCCAACACAGACACCCTTGGAGATACGTTGTTTGTTAATCTGAACAGATCAATCACGTTTAAAGCATTCAGCCTCATAAGGAAAGAAATGCAAGTTTTACAAGAAATGGGTCAGGATCCAACAATGTGTGGTAGCTACCTAAGGAGAACTCATGGTCTACCGTGCGTACATGAGCTTCAGTACTACATCATAAATGGGTATAGCATTCCATTGGATCAAATACATGATTATTAGAAAAAGTTAGATATTCAGTTTCCAATATTTCTTAATGATGCCGCGGATGGATCCCCGACTCCACCAAATCCAGTGAGGAGGGCGTTGTTCGAAGAAGTCCATGATATTACTGCACCTCCTACTGCTAAAAAGAAAACCAAGGGTAAAAAGCTCTCTAGTCTCCGTGTACCTTGATATTACTGCACCTCCTACTGCTAAAAAGAAAACCAAGGGTAAAAAGCTCTCTAGTCTCCGTGTACCTTCGGCGTGGGAGAGGGTTGTGAAACAGTACGGATTTAAAAAGTCTCCAAACAAAAAGGTAATACTACATAACTTATGAATTTCTATATTTGAAAATTATGATTTATATTAGTTACTAATTTATTATTCTCAATTTAACATTGTCAACCTATGCATTTGTAAAGGGCCCTGGACGTGTTGCTTCTATCTCTGAATCACAGGGGAGTCCAATGAGCACATCCCAACGTACGGGGCCACCAGTATCACCATCTTCTCCAAATCCTCCGTGCTCAAGGCCTCCAATGTCAACCCCTTCTTCCAAAGGCACCACGTTCATCTTTAAGAATTCTGTATTTGGGAGAGAATTCCCGCCCTACATTAGACAATACATAGATCAATGCACAGATGTAGCGGCAGACGGAAATTGTGGATTTAGAACGGTGGCTCTAGCAATTTACGGAACAGAAGATGATTGGGTTAAAGTTAGACAAGACTTAGTAGCAGATCTACAGAATAGAAGCGCCTTGTACGCTCGAATCTTAGGTGGGAGGAGTGCGAGGAGTTCTAATGTGACTAATCTCATCCAATCGATTGCTCACTACCATGGACCAGCGGATGAAGATTACTGGATGGCGGGACCGGATTGCGGTCACGTAATTGCAACAACATATAATGTTGTTTTCATGACATTCAGTGAACATGGAGGAAATACTTGTCTGCCAGCGATATTAGATGAAACACAAGGACCTCCAACCCGAAAGGTGGTGTGCGGACATCTTAGCAATGATCATTGGATTTTGGTAAGAAAATTACACTAGTCGACGATCATATAAACAAGTTGAATTTTAACTTTAATTTTTTATATAAGAATATAACTTTAATATTTGTACATTTTTTTTCCAGTTGCATATGAAACCAGGGGATCATCCGGTACCACCCATAGCATTTTACTGGAACGACCATCACGACAAATCTGCAGATAGTTTAGATGTACAATTTGCATTCTCGATCGGTCACTTTAACCGTCTCCACAATGAAGATGGAGAACGTCGAGCAGCAACAAGAAGAAGAAAGAACAATTAATTAGGATCGAAAAAACAATTGATGTATTTTGTTGAGTAGATCAATACTTTGATTTTCTAATAAATTTTATTATTATCCTTCATTATAGTCTAACACTTCAAACATTTCAAACACTTAAACAAATTTTATTAACGATTTTAAAAATTCAAATTATATTAAAATTAAACCAACATTTATATATGTTCTAAAAAAAAATTAATTTTTTTAATAACACTTCAAACATTTTTAACAAATAAAAATCATTAATAGTTTTCATAAAAAATCAATTAACGATATAGTTCCAAATCCTACAATTAAAATGCACAATTAAAATGGAATCAGTTAATAAAACAAAAAAAAAAATTTATAACCCACCGGAATTTACAATAATAACCTTTAACTAATAAATTGTATTATTTAAAACTACTTATGTTAACTCTAAATTAACATAACACTATAATACTATAACATTTATAATCATAATAATAACATTTCTGTTAAGTTATAGTTAACATTTTCATATTTAAAACGAATTTATTAAATACAAATTAACATAATTCTACAATTTAACATAATTAAATCCGAATTAACATAAAATAACAATATTATTTTATAATTAATATCCGAATTAACTTTAAATACGAATTAACAAAATAAGACTATAATTTTAAACCCGAAATAACAAACTAACACTATTATTTAATTATAAAAAACGAAATTAACATAATTAAATCCGAATTACAAAAAGTTATTATTTGGGAGTGTAAATAGTTAGACCCTATTCTTTTGTGGAGAAAATACTGCAAGGAGTTGGAGAGAAGGAAAAGCCAGATAACAGTTTGAAAAATTCTTTAAGGACCCAAAATATGGGACCAATAGGGGGGGACAAGTGAGGTGTCCCCATCCTATTGGATAATGAGTTGGCCATCATTAATGATGACCAACTCATTATCCAATAGGAGGGGCACACATCACTTGTCCCTTTTATTGGTCTCATATTTTGGGTCCATGTAGCAAAGCTCTAACAGTTTATATATATAAAATAGGGGGATAAGGGGTGCAGACTAAAAATATTAATACAGTATATTTAAGAATAACAATGATAATAACAATAATAATAATAACAATAACAAATAACCGAATATTAATTTAAAATTTTTCACTGTAACAATTAAATTTATAATTAGTAAAACTATTAAAATAATATAAAACTGGATTTTGAAATCATAAAAAATTTTAGAAAATTGGAAAAATATAAATACTCTTAAAAAATAAATTTAATATTTAAATGTACCAGAAAAAAATAATTTAAATCAATATCGAAAAATCATGGGTATTACACTTTCGACAAGAAGGTCAAACACAGATCTTTCAATAAGGGAGAACTGGTCCTCGCTGCCCGACAACCTATGATCCTTATCTCCAAGAAGAAAGGCAAATTCCAATCTAAATGGGAAGGTCCATTTGTGATAAAAAACAGTCTATTCGAACGGAGCCTATCACCTCGTCAAACCGAACGACGACAAGATCATGATACCTATCAATGATAAATACATGAAGAAGTACTACCCTTAGTGTTCTTCCAATTTTCATCTTCATCCTCCAGCATGAGGCTAAACTGCTCACTATCCTTCGGCAAGAGGCTAAACTGCTCACTATCCTCCGGCAAGAGGCTAAACTACTCTCCTACTCCGACAAGTATATGAGTATAAACTTCTTCGCTCCACCTTCCAGCAAGAGGCTAAACTGCTCCTACCCTCCCACTGGTGCACGAAGCTAAACTGCTCCTTATACCTCCCATTCAGTCCAACCTTCATATAGTTAAGACCAAAACCAAAACCTCATCTCGACTCATTCCACGAACGAGAGGTCCACCAAATTGAACGATCAAACCTTTAAACAGTTAGGATTGTCTCAAACTCCCACTTGGTCAAAACTCTAAACAGATGGCGATTGAGATCAAATCCCCCGCTGATCCTCTCCAACAGGACGACAGGCCCACCAAGTTATCACGTTAATAGTCACCTATGTTAACTAACTCTCCCACCTGGTCAAGACGCCAGATAGTTTAGACCAATCCTCTTCAATAGGATGACATGACCCTAAAACTATCATGTTAACAATCATCTCTGATAGTCCCTCCAAATTTTCCCGTTGAACCTCTCCAGTAGGAAAACGGGATCACTCCAACTGTTATGTTAACATCACACCTCTGACAAAATCAACTTACCGTTCCTCTACAATAGGATGGTAGGTCCTCAAAGTCGCCCCGATCGTGACAATTCCCATCAAGTTAATGATCACCTCTGATAGCCGACACCGTCATTCTCGTAAATGACGTTCTCTGATCACTCGTCACACTCATACATCCCTAAACGACCTGATCTTTTCCGAGCGTTCTAACTATCCTTAGAACAATGGATGGGTAGTAGCCTACTACGTGATGTGCTACTATATCGATCAATCGTCACACCTGATGTCCCTGAACAATTGATTCCCCCGAATTCGTCATCTCCATCAATGACGTTGTTCGTCGATGGCGGCCCCCAAGCGATGTGCCTTATCGACACCCTTTTCCGGCTACTCTCGCAAGTGATCGGTCATTTCAGGCTAAGTTGTTACATTTAACGATGCATCACAACCTAATTACGACTTAGCGGTTATAATTAGACCTAACCCGACGCCTCGAACGGCTAAGGGTAGAGAGAAAATCTTAGCATTAAGTCTAAGAAAAACTTCTCGACAACTCATCATACTGAGGGGAATAGTATTGATAGCCCGGTTCAAATGGTGATCGGTAAAGGTAAATCAAACTCATTGATAGCTGAGGGTTTGCTAAAAATCCTAAGTGGCGGTCAACGAGAAGACGAGAATGAGAGAGTGTGCACACATAGTGTTGAAAGTGATAAGTGGACAACAAAAACATATATTTCATTCATTAACTGATTTTGAGACAATACATTACATTCTAACAAAGTTATGACAATACATTCAAACAAAGTCATAACAAAACAAAAATGTCTCAAGATCAATCCACTCCGCCAAGCTCAGTCTAGCAAGCTAAAGGAGGCGAGCTCAGCCTTGATAGTGGCTACCTTCCTCGCCCAGTCCGATTGAGCCCGGTCCGCTTGAGCTCGGCCCTCTGCCTCCTTCTAGATCCTGGACTCAAAAGAAGCAGCGGCAGCAACAGCTTCTTAACAAAGCACCTGAATGGTTTGCATCCCCCTCTCAACTGCACCCTGAATGTCGGTGCTCTGAAATTGCAGGCCTGCCAGAGTTGACTCCTCCTCGACAAGCTGAGCCCTCATCCGAGCGAGGGTGGAGGTGGAAGCATCCATCTCAGGCTGCAATAATCGTTGTCGATTATGCAAATGAGCAAGGAGGGCTTCCTGGTCAGCTATATCCCTCTCTCGACACTCCCGCTCCCATATCCCCCGGGTCCGAGCTTGGGTCATGAGCAGCTCTACCTCGGGTTCTAGGTCGGCATGCAACAGATTTTCCAAGCGCGTCAGAGATAGCTCAACGCTGATGGGCTTCATCATACAACGGGTAGCTATCCGAGCTTCACCCGAACGCCTGATGCCAGCTACCTGCTCTATGAGAGAGGGCTTGATGTCGCCATAAGTGCCCCAACCAAGGCTAACGAGGAGATTGCATGTTTCGTAGCATTTTCCAACCGTTTGATGCGAGCCTGCATGGATTTAGAACCCGGAGAAGCAGACTCCTAGCCAGGGGTGATCGCAGCAAGGGGCTGGATCAGAGGAATGGACCCTTCATCACCAACGGGTAGCTTTCGAGAGGACTCCGAAACAGACGCAGGGACCAGTCCCTCCCCCTCATCATCAGAGAGAGTGATGTGCTCTGGTTGAGCGGGTACGGGGCCCGGTGGTCTCCTTCTATGGGAAAGCTCCTCATACCGAGAGAGGTTGCTTTCTAGATGACCTCAGACTTCGAGGTCTGGTAGTCGACGCCTCCGATTGAGCTGCAAGATACAACAAAGTAAGAGTTAGAATTTTTGACCAAAAAGATCAAAAAATTTCTAAGTCTTAGAAATAGGCGGCCTGCAAAGTACAGGAGAGCCCCCATCATGCAGACAAGCAAAGCCCGTCAGAAAACTAAGCTCGCATGTCGAAAGGCTTGAGCTCGTCTTAATGAGTCGGACTCGCCAAAGGGAAAAACTCATCTAATGAAAGCATAGCCCGCCCAACATACGAGCTCCCTTGAGATAAGCAGAACTCCACTAGAGTCGACGGAGCTCGCCTAAGCAAAAAGAACCCCGCCAGAATTGACGGAGCTCACCACTGAAAATAAACAAGCAATATTCACCCTCTCGATTTCATCCATGCAAGGGTTCATTTTAGTACACAAGTTCCCCGTCTCACCATGACGAGTTCGAACAGCAGAAGAGGTTTCCTTCTTTCCCCTTGAAGCAGTAGCTCTTACTTTCGGGGCCATGAGAGCGATAGTGAAAACTCGAGGCTTCTCTTCAGAAAGCTGGAACATAGGAAATTCGGAGCACGGTGATCTCCCAACAAGGGAGATGAACGCTTCATATAGGTGAATCTCAACGGTTGAGATTCTCTAACGCCAAGCGAAACGAGCGGCTCGGAT
>NC_033801.1:128578997-128585220 GCF_001876935.1 Asparagus officinalis | reverse complement strand
GACCGCTTGAATCGAACGGCCACAAGAAAGGCGGGACGTTCGAAATTCCGCACGAACTGCCAGGATTGGGCGGTTTGAGCATGAACCATCGCCGAAGCAACGTCCAGGATCGAAGGCACCACCGAATCCACAACTCAGATCGAGTGCATGAAGACAAGGCACCTCCATCAGATCATACTTAATGTGATCCGAAGCGCCCATGTCGCCGTAACTAGCGAGCAAACACGTGGCCCACCCTGCACTCTCTCGAAACCTGTAAGAGGACGCGTGGTGCCATCAATGTCAACCTCGCCTGAACCACTCCTTGAGCTCGCCTATCGAATGCTTGAGCTCGCCTGGCAATTCCCAGAGCTCGCCAAACGTTTGAGCTCACTTGTCAACATCCAGGAGCTCGCCTAAAGTTTGAGCTCGTCTGTACTTCATTAAGCTCGCCTGAAGGACTCAACTCATCCAGGATGTTCAAATGCACCCAAACCAAGGGACGACAATTCTCTTTATTCAAATTATTCCGGACCACATTCAGCCATATTTAGGTCTGAAAACTTTGAAGGGGGCCTTCTAGACAGTAAAAATTGCCTACAGACTCAATACCACCAATTGGCCCCGCTTGCCAACACATTGAGCTCGCTCATGTCCTCAAGCGAAGGGGTCGCCTATTCGTTGGACTTGCTAGCAAAAGTTAAGGCTTCGTCGGCTTCGCCTGTTTACATGGTTCCCCTGCTCGCTCCATCTTGAGAGGGTTAGCTTGTTCGCTAGGCTCGCTGATTTAGTCAAGCGCGCTTGATCGAAGGCTTCCCGTTCGCTTGGGCTTCGCCCGTAGCCAAGCCCTGCATGATTCCGAGGGATTGCCTGTTTGCTTGGCCGCTCGTTAGCCAAGCCTCGCCTGATTCAAGAGCTCGCCAGCACGAGCTCAACCTCACCTGATTGCTTCGCTCATCCGCACGAGTCAAGCCTGCCTGCAGGAGGTTCGCTCACATGAACCCCACTTGCCAACGAACATAGCTCATACACTTGAAGGTCTGTCAGCCAAACCCGCCTGTTCGCCAAGCTCGTCTGGAAGCTCACCTGAGCATTCAGACAGCTCCCAAGACCGCTTGCTCGCCTGTCAGCCCCGTCTGAACAGCACAAGCGGCTGCTTGTTTTTGGGAGTGGGCCTTCCCACTTTCCATGTCCTGGGTGATGATAAGGCATGACTCTCGTCACCCCTATGTGATCATATCCTATAGCCTAGAGGAGGGCATGGAGCTCCTTAACCCTATTGGTGGTCACATCCCAGTAATCAAGGGATGACCCATGCCATCCTTTACCTATACATGAGCCCCCTTGGCCAACGTCCAGGAGGCTGGAAAATCTTTGTTCTAAGCCAACTAGCTCTTTGCTTCCAAGAGACTAAGCTAATCAACACTTAGCTCTCCTCAAGGACTCTTCCTATAGAGGCCCTCACTCGGCTTGCTTACTAGAACCTTCCTAGCTCTTTGCTTGAATTGTTGAAGTAGACTCATCTAAATTCTCAGATTTGAGGCTTTCGAGCTTGTTGCAACTCTTGCATCGTACCCCTCTCCAAGCATTCGGCCTTGACAATCAAACTCAGGTAGATTCGATTTCAACCATAGAAGCTTCTACCGCGTACTGAAGCTTCAACCGCGACATCGGTCGTATCGTCCAAGGGAAGCAAACTCGATATAAGTTTCGAGGGAGGCGTCCTATCGCTACCAAAGAATCCATGTTAAACAAGGAGAGTCTTCTCTCCGCTTCTATTGTAAACTTTGGGTTTCATTTGATTTGTAAACACATTCAATTAATACAAATCCCCTTTGAGATACACCCCAAACTTTACTACTCCTACAGACCCATGACACTATTATCTTACTAGTGGATGGGTCTCACATGCACAACATCTCTTTTTTAGCTCTCTCAACCAAACACAAAGAAAAAATAATTAAACACATTCACATGACATTTTGATTTCCTTTTCTTAGTTTCTCAACCAACCAAACAACTCCTAATAGAATATACTGAGTTCAAAACAGCGATTTGACAAGGGATCTATCCACAGTTAACGTAGGTTATGGGGGTGTTTGGTTCACTAGAGGGTAAGAATAGGATTAGGAATCCGGTTTTTTATGGATTCGTACCTATTCCATAAGAAATTTTAAGACAAGTTTATAGATTCATGGAATCCTTTTTTTAGCTTTCTATGTTCGTTTCATAATATAGAAAAATAGAATCCAACTTTAAAAAAACCTTCCAATTCCTAATCTTTAGTTTGGTTTGGAACTTGAAAATTTTCGGATAAAGAGTGAGTACACCATAATTATTCTTACCCGTTTGACAATATTCAAAACCGAAACACTATAGCAACGTCTAGTTCCAACGGCTAGTTCAATATTCCAAACCAAAACACTGTAATGAAAACTGTTATTAGAACTGAGTACCAATTCTAGTTGATATTGTATGGCTCAAGAATATGTCAATTTGTCAATATTGAATGTCCCATCTATAACTTACAGGTTTATTGTAGATTGCATTCTAATGATGGATTGCCTCGTCTAGGCATTGTCAATTCAATGTAGGCTACAATCTCATCACATATTGCCTCATCTAACTATAATAAACACTATAAGTTAGATTGCATTCTCGGTAAACTCTAATCATCATTGCCAAATATCAACTATAGAGCATCACAAGCTCCAGCAATTTATCAACCAATAACAACATAACAACAACAAAACATACGTAGTGAAAGCAACATAACCAGTGCAAAGGAGCTACACAAGCTCATGTGTGTGCTTCAAAACCGACAACAATAAACCCAAAGTAAAGGAGCAACGTATGCTCAACCTGATAGTAATAAACCCAAAGCTGAGGAGAAACACAAGCTCCAAGTGGATGCAACATAGCCAAAGCAATGGATCAACACAAGCTCAAACATTAATAGCAATAAACCTGACAGCAAAGGAGCAACACAAGCTCCACTTGACAGCAAAAACCCCAAAGCAAAGGTAATATACAAGCTCAAAACCTGACAGGCAAAACCCCAAAGCAAAGGAGCTATACAAGCTCAAAACCTGATAGCAGCAATGAAACGATCACAGGAAAATAGAGAAAAGTTTTATACCTGCAGTTGCGAAGGGGATAATTCAGAAATCGATGCAACAACCCCAACAAAGCCAACAAACCAACAAAACCCACAATCAGGAATCACCGACAAATTAGCATCGAGCCTCGTCTTCGAAAAAGAAATCGAAGAGATGAGATGGGATAAAGACTCGAGGGAGAAGCCGAAGCAAACAAACCCACCGAATCCACCAACAGAAATTGAACCCGCTAACCGAATATCAAGTTCGAGAAGGGATCACCGACAACAATAACTGTGCCTCGTCTTCGAAAAGGAAACCGAAGAACAGGGGGAGAGGAGGCGCGAAGAAGAATGAGAAGAGGTGGGAGAAGAATAGGGGGAGTTGGGAGTTGCCGATTCCAGATCTAGGGTTCTTCGTGAAGAGATGGAATCCGAAAAAGAAGAGAAAGAGATTCAGTACAGCCACTGTCAGCTTTTTAACCCAATTCCTATCAAAATCTTCGGATTTGGGTTTACATAAAAAAACCCCTATTGTTGCAACTTTATGGATTTTAGAATCTAAATTTTTTTTTGAGACAAATTCAAGATTAGGATTGATAAAGAATCTATAAATTGCAATTTTGCCACTCCAAATGCTATTCTTTTTCCATAAAGGGCCTGTTTGGTTCGTTTCCTTTATTTTCCAAAACCAATTTTCCTTCACTTTCATCATTTTCCTTCACTTTCATCATTTTCCATCCTTACAAATCTCCCACATCAACCAATAATATGGTGACAACTCATCTCATCTCATCTCATTTCTTACTTTTAAAAATAAACTAAACACAAGAAATGTGCCACATCAATCAACTCATCCAACTCACCTCACCCTATTTTCCTTCACTTTCTACCATCTTTAAAAATTACTCACATAATCCAATAATATGGTGACAACTCATCCCATCTCATTAAAATTTTTCTTCCATTCCTTTCGTCCCAAAAAATAAGAAAATTAATTTTTCTAAGTATGTGTCACATCATCCAATGATATAATGACAACTCATCTTCTCTCATCTATTTTCTTAGTTTTAAGAATGAACCAAACACAAGAAAAGAACCTAAATAAGGAAAGTGAAGGAGAACATTAAAAATTACTTATATCATCCAATAATATGGTGACAACTTATTTTCTCCCTCACTTTTTTTATTGCTTTGACAAACCAAACATCTGAAAGTAGAAAAAAATATTAAAATTCACCTATATCAATTTTCTTTCACCTACTTTCCCCACTTTCTGTATTTTTTTTACGAAACAAACATGCCCAAAATGAGTGAAACAAACACCCGCTGTATGTCCCGTTTGGCAAATGGTTAAGGAATAGGGTTTAAAGAGAATGATTAATGTATTTAGCCCATTCGATAATCTGAAAGACTAAATTATTAATCAGTTAAATAAGTTTTATTTTAGCCATTGTGATCAGTTTTAGTGTTTGGGAATAACAATGATTTTGACTATTTTCTTTATAATTAGAAGGGTTAACACTTAATCCTTCTAAATAGGAGTATTAGTAAACCCCTCATTTTGAGGGGTTAACTCATTTTTAATCCTTTTTGAATGGTTAGCTTAACCCTTCTATATTTTTCATGTTTAGAAAATTATGAAGGGTTAACTTACTTTAATCCTTATATAGATTATTTGTATTTGGCGGTTTAAGAATGAGTTAAGGCTTCTTAACTTCTCATTTAACCATTTGTCAAATGGTACCGAAGATATTTATTTGACCGATTTTATAATTTTAATATATTTTAAAATTTGTGTTTCTGTACCTGATTGTTTTTTTAGGGGTAGGTGGGTGGGTGGAGTGGGGAGGGATTTTTTTAATAAATACTGTTTGTGCATGTCTCTTTCTTGTAGATTGATGGTCCACAATCATATATAATTGGTTGTCGAAGCTCTCAAGGGATCCTCTGCCCCTACTACATAATGCATGACAATTGGCTGCGACGAGTCCGTACGTCATCTGGCACGAGCGAAATTTAACCGCCTTTCATGATGGCCCCCGGCTGGATATGTTTGTTGAGATACAAAGTTTTGAAAACGTTGTAAGTTGATGCCCTCAATTATATAGCCCTTAAAATACCTTCAAGTTTTGCCACATTTATTTGCTCAGTTCTAATATAGAAGCGGCTTTTTTCTAATATTAGGGAAACTATAGGGTATTTTTTGCAATTTAGCCAGAGGGTTGTCGTTTGAAGTTGAGGGGGTTGTTTTCAACTTTGACCATGTCTAATGCTGCCCTCAGATACTGTCTCAATTATTATACAAGAAGCCAAAGACGATATTCAACTATATATATGTCCGCTTTTTTAGTCCAGATACATTCATCCGCCACTCTCATTTTCCACTAATTTACAATTTATAATTATAATAACCAGCACGCATCCCATAGCCAACACGACTCTTCAAATTAATTAATTAATTAAAATAAACAAAACCCCCCTCGTCCTTGGTGAGCGTCACACAACACGAGGGGCGAAAACCACGAGGTCGATCTCTGACCATGGACGGGATCAGGTCTCCGATCGCCGCGGAGGCGGCGGACGTAACGGTGAAGGTGATCCCACTCCAGGCACCCGTGCTCGTCGTCGTCGCCGGCGAGATCGTCGGCGGAGCTCTTGCGATCGTGGCGGTCGAGGGTGAGGAGGATGTCGGCCGATCGAGTGGTATGGAGAACGCTTGTGTCCGTGTCGCGTGGATGAAGGGCGTACCCGTGGAGGGAGTACCTGCAGCTAGATCTCATGGCCGGCGCCAGCGTCGGCGTTATGCTCGTGCCTCAGGTGAATTTTTCGAGGTTTTCGAAGTGAATAGATCGTGATCTCTTGATTCTATTTGGATTTTTTCGAGCTTTATTGTATAATTTTGTTGCTTAAGTGGATATTAGACTGCAAGAAGTTGGGCACACTCTTGGAATTCTTGATTTGTTAAGTTTTTGTTGGTTTTAATTGAAAACAGCTTCTTGAGAATTAAGATATGATTAATGTTTGCTACTGATTTGTTGATTTTATATATGGAGTTTTATTGGGTGATTTTTGTTTTGTTTTTGTTGATAATAAGATGGAATTTGTGTGTTATACGAATTTTTATTGGCTGAAATATCATACCCC
>NC_033801.1:128525759-128578975 GCF_001876935.1 Asparagus officinalis | reverse complement strand
ATAATAAAACTTGAAAGTTAAGGGGGTTTTCTAATAATTATTCAAAGTTAAGCCGGGGCTTTATGATATTTAGCCATTTTATTGATCACAGTTTATTGAGAATTGAGCTACAAAGGTTGCTATATGCTCTTAGAAGAAATGTGTAGGCTCACTACTGAGTGATATCATTTAGTTAGAGATTAGATGGAAGAACTAATTTATTCATTTATAACAAAATTAGTGTGTTCTCATTTAATTACATATTGTTGAGGTTTTCGAAGTGGAAGTGCTTGATCTTTTATTGGATTTTTATTGGAATGATTTTATAGTTAGATGGAATTTGTGCTATGCTGCAAAGAGTTAGGTGGGGTGCTTGGAGTTTTTTATTCAGTTGAAGATTTGGCAGGACTAAGGTTTTAAATATAGGATGTCGGGTTCATATCGGACTGTTGAAATCCATGTTGGATAGCGAAAATCAGGGATATATCGGGGGACATAGACTAAATATCGGATTGCCATATCTGGTGGTGCACATGTGACATATGTATAATATCATGTCCTAAATGTAATCTAAGCATTCCTAAATTCAATATAAGCATACTTTATAAATTCTAGAGGCGGCGCCGGCGATGGGTGGATTCTGACGTCGCAATGAGGTAGTGCCGGGGCTCTTCTTCTTTATCTGCTCGGGGTCCTTCGGATGAGTCACCGACCACATTCTTCTCTTTATCCCAACGACGGGATACCCTGCTGCCCTCGGGTTCGGTTGGGGATCGGATTTCGGGGAGCAACAGGAGAAGGACAACGGGGGTTCGAGATGGAGATGGGGGAAGGATGTCGTCGTTCACGAAAGGAGTGATCGGCTATGATGCATGGATACGGATACGGGACACAGATATGACACGGACACGGATACGGGATATAGTAAAATCCAAAAAAAAAAGGATACGAGGATACAACAAGGATTTTTTTTAAAAATTATTATTATATATAGAAAAAAGAAGAAAATTAACTTTGTACACATATTAGTCCCCCTACATGTTTAATATTTAATCCCTTAAATGCAAAGCATTTGAAAAATCAAGTTTAAAGAAACAGGCGTAAACAAAGTCTCAGAACTCAAATCCATGGCTTAACATTTTTCGCTTAAAAAAATGTTCAGTTTGATGTTAACTTAGGGATTGAAATAACAATTTCATTGAGGGACCAATTTCAAAACATCAAAGATTCAAGGGACCAATACAAAAAACCCTCGAAAAAAAATTCTGTGCCGTTGGCGGGATGGAGGAAAAAGAGCGAGCAAGCGGTCTGCGGGAAACCCACGCAGACTTGTTGCTGAAGTGGCACCCGAGGCAATCAGATATTTTTCAGTTAGGAAAATATCTAGGCCTTTTTCCCTCTCTTCATTCTCTCTCTACTTTCTCTCTCATCGATGACGGAGAATGAAGCAGAAGCAGAGAGATCGCCGGCGGCAGAGGCCTCGTCACGTGATCGGCACGCAATGAGGCTGGAGAGCTTCCTCCCGCGCAAATTGCGGGTGCTCCTTGTCGAGGGCGACGACTCGACCCGCCAGATCGACTCGGAGAGAGAAAGAGAGAGAGAAGACGAAAAGACTGCGAAAGAGAGACGAAGAGATCAAGAGGGACTCAGAGAGAGAAGAAGAAGAAAACTCACCTTGACGAGGACAAGGCGATTCCGATTCTCTGACCCAATAGCGACGAGGACGAGATCGAGAGAGGTACGCAGCAGCGATTTTGCCCTCGGTTTTTCTCTCTCTATGGCTTTATACTACTGAGAAACGAGTCTAAGGTTAGACGAGTTTGGGTTTTCAGCACTAAACCCAAACCCGTTTTATCTTTTCCCAGTGGATTGGGATGTTGGATTTGTGGGAGGGCCCGCTGAAGGACGATGAATCCACATCGTGTCCAACTCTATGTTGACCGTGTCCGGCCAACTTTGACCGTTGACCTGTGTCGGACACGGATTGACCGTGTCTGACATGTGTCGTGCACGAATCCGTGTCCGATTCGAGTTGGACACGGATTCGTAGTCTCTTTTGGCGAATCCGTGCTTCATAGGTGATCGGTTCCTAAATCTGCTGTAGCCCTAATTTTTCTCTTTTCTTTTTATCGGGTTTATAAGAAATCCTTAAACATGAGAACGGGTTAAACGAGCTTGGATTTTTATCACTAAACCTAAACCTGATAACAAAAAACAGATCTAAAAAATAGGGTCATATTGGCCGATTTTTCAAGGCTGAAAAATCAGATGATATGCCCGATATGACCCCGATATTTCCGATTTGGCCCTGAAAACCGACATACGAGTTGAAAACGCCCATGTCGTGTCGCTCAAGTCCTCAAACCGACATGTCGGCCGATATGTCGGACATGTCGGACGACATTTAAAACCTTGTTTTATTGTAATTTTTGTTGTGTGATGACAGTTTCGTGAGAATTAAGATCTAAGGTTTTCTACATTATCTCAGGAGGAAGCAGTAGTGTTCAGGCTTACTTACTAGAGCTATCTGTCGAAATTTGACAATAGTTTGCTATAGGAAAAAAAGAGGTATAAGCCCCTAACATTTTATTAAAAAGTTGCAAAACATTTCCGATAGAAAAAAAAAACTATCTATGAAAATATGTGTGGCCTAATCTCTAAAGAAAGAAAAATGGAAAAATGAAGTCAACACTCTAGGTGTTCCATATGCAGCAGTAAAGATTGCCCTACATCATTAGTTTGTATAGATCATTTTTTGCCTAAGCCAAATCCTCGCCTTCCAGCTATCTTGTAATTAGAACTTAATCCATTAGTCCAGCTATCTTGTTCTTGTAGATGAAGTTTCTTCTCTTTCAGTATACTCTTTTTTTTCCCAGTGTATTGTAATGAGTCTTAAGCGTAGCCTTATCCTTCTTGGTTTATGTAGGCAATGTCATATGCAAAGTTAGCGGGGCTTCATCCAATATATGGACTCTGTGGGTACTACTGGTACTTAGTCTTTCTTAGGAATTTTATCAGGTAGACTCTGGACTAAAAGCTCACTTTTATTTCTGATGGTCTCAAACAGATTCTGGCTTTGTTCCGATATTTGTATATGCTATATTTGGCTCATCGCGTCAGATTGCTATTGGTCCAGTGGCATTGGTCTCTCTTCTAGTTTCTAATGTCCTAAGTAAGATCGTTCATTCTTCTGACAAGATATATACCGAGCTTGCCATATTATTGGCACTAATGGTTGGTATACTTGAGTGTCTCATGGGATTATTCAGGTAATTACTCTTCTTTTTTAAGATAAATTTCTTTCTCATATCAAGTTAAATAATTATCTTACATTGGGGAGCTTGAGTAGCTGCTGGTGCTGTAGTAAGCTCTTTCATGTACGCTGACTTTACCAGAATATGTTATAACTGTTTTTAGTTTTCAGTACATGCTCATGACTGCTTTAAACTGTTTTCCCAAAGAAGAATTGAAGTGGCATCATGTCTCCATTGCTGATATCAGTTGTTTATTTTGAAGCTGATGCTATTAATACATCAATATATTTTAACTTTTTTTTGAGAATTATAAATACGTGTCTTATTTTTCTTTTACATGATTTAAACGCCCCTGAATTTTTACAGGCTTGGTTGGCTTATTCGCTTCATTAGTCATTCTGTAATTTCTGGTTTCACTACTTCTTCATCCTTGGTGATTGCATTATCGCAAGCGAAATACTTCTTGGGGTATAATGTAGCAAGAAGCAGTAAAATCATACCACTTATTACAAGCATAATTGATGGAGCTGGTGAAGTATGTTATTTATACCATTTTTAATATTCAACTTCTTTTTCCTCATTTGTACTTTTTTTTCATTTGCACCATTTATTTTTGATGTAATGTGCGGTAACTATGTGACTGTTCTTTGGATAATCATAGTTTGCATATGCAGTTTTATGTTGAATCAAATTCTTAATTGTCATCCATCAGATGAAGAAAAGGCATTACATAGTCAGTTTGACGAACCCATTTGATTTTGCTTGTCATTAGTTAATTGATCAGTGCTAGAGACTAGAGAGGACATGCCATCTTTGTTGACCAAGTTGATGATTGCTAATTATCAGTATTTTCCTTATCTGAGATATGTCAATGCTTCGGAGCAAATAGCCTCAAGGAGCTGTTATGTGCATCCCATGGAAGTCTTGGTGATGTGGTACTCCGGTCATATTCTACTAAGTTCAGCTGACAATTTTTTGTATTACCCCTACATTAATAGCTGTCATCAGGTTAGATGAACCTCAACAACTTAATGGAGAAATTGGATTTATCTAGACATCCCTACAGATATGGGATAAAGGCTTTGTCATTGTTTGCATATAGCCTTGTATTTTTAAAGCTTTGACAACCTTTTCAGTCTTAATAGCTAGCAGAAATAAGTCTAACGTCCTTTTAATACATTTTTGTTTGTTCAGAATCTTCTGGAGTCCTTCATATAGAAAATTTTGTGTTCATGTAATGCATGGCTAGCCATTGGTTTGATGAAAATCTGGGCAGAATGGTGTAGGTCACTTTTAAAAGTTTAATACTATAACTTCCTCCAACAAATCTTCTTTAAATTTCTATTTCATAAAGTGGACAAAGTGGTCGACCTCAATGCGCAAGCTTGCTTAATGCTTAGTGGTAAGATATTGGATTAGTATTGCCTTTTATAGCGTAGTTGTAGACTCAGTATATGTTAAATTGATGCTCCTGGTTGGAATCGCCCAACCGATTCTCTTTTTAGCATAAGGATAGGTTAGATCTTGTCGAATAGGCTTTTAGATTTTTTATATTTGTCAAACCGATATCTTTATTCTCTTTGGTTTAGAAATTTTCTATTACTAGCTGCTAATTACATGGTTATTTATATTCAAAGCATTATTTATATTTCATCATATTTTAAGTTGTTTTTATACTTTCCTCAAAGTTAGTGTTGGTTCCTTGACCTTCTTTCTATTTCATGCTGTTTTGTTCGGTTTTATAGCTTATATACCAAAAAGTTTTTCTGTTTCCTGAAGATACCATCCATTTTCACTAATTGTATGTGGCAGTATCATTTTGTAGTTCTCATGGCCGCCTTTCGTGATGGGTTCAGTTATGCTTGCTATCCTCCTTTTGATGAAGCACCTGGTAGTAAATTTTGGTCACCTACTACAGTTTGATTGAACTTTACATCCCGAAGCATACTATTCAACAGAAGAACCTACTTCACCTATTACTGTTTTCAAATGTTTCAGGGAAAATCAAGGAGTAGTTTACGATGGCTTAGAGCTGCAGGCCCCCTTACTGCAGTCGTATTGGGTACAACCTTTGTGAAAATATTCCGTCCTTCCTCAATTTCAGTGGTAAGTCCTCTTAAATTTTAACTACTGACATATGAGAATATGTTCTGAATCTCATAATCATGTATATGTTAGCAACAATTTAATCATGGTGTCTTCTAACTTAAGATATCCCTCGTTCCTAAGATTGGAAGACGTGAAAGCATCAGAAACACGCTTCATACCTTACAAGGAAAACTGAACTGATTGAGTGGCGTGATTATTCTATTCTACTGTAGATATGTCCCGTTAAAGATTTTCAGATAACCTCTTCATTCAAATAAGGGTGACGGGCTTGTGACTGTGTATATCAAGCAAACTTTGTTAATTGTGATACTGCTAAATATACTGGAAACAAAAACCATTGGTTAACATAAGGTGCTGTTTTTTTATTTATACAAGTCATTCTGACCTTCAGACTGAAACTACTTAATGTTAGACACAGTAAAGTGTCTCGAGGCTTCAAATTTGATGTTGTCTTTTATATTTTTCCATGTGTTATTTTCTTTAGGAATGATTATTATTTATTATTACTTGTAACTCTCATTCTGAGGTTCAGAGAATTGACATGAATAGCTCAACTGTGCTTAGGTTGGTGAAATACCTCAGGGTCTCCCAAAGTTTTCCCTTCCCAGAGAATTTGGGCATGCAAAATCTCTAATTTCAACTGCAGTTCTCATAACCGGTGTAGCAATTTTGGTATGAGCTGTTTTTATGTCCTTTTCTCATTTAACCTCAATTTTGATATTGGATACCCATTAAATCCTCTTCTTTTCCTCCTAGGAATCCGTTGGAATTGCTAAAGCTTTGGCTGCAAAGAATGGGTATGAACTGGATTCAAATCAAGAGGTAATCCATAATAAAGCTCTATATCAAAGTTTCTTTTCTGAACTAAGTAAATTGTGTTTGATCTCATGACGTTATTTTGAGCCAAACTTTCATATTAATCAAACTTTACTTGATTTTCTTATTCACAATGCTTGATCATGACTTATCCAAGCACTTTCTCATAAAAAATGGGTCGGTTATGGAGCATGACTCTACGGTGAGAATGTAAACAGAGGAGATGAGCTGGATAACTGTCATGCCAAGGTTGTCTTTAGCAATACTGGTTGTTTGGTTGCGTACATACACAATACATAGTAGTGCGTAATAAAAACATCTTGGTGAGCACCTTAATAATTGGTGTATGTATAAATAGGTGTAAAACATTATTGTGAAAAAAGTAAAAAAAAAGTTTGTGAGAGAGTACATATACTACTTTCATGAAATAAAACAAATAAATTAAGTTAAATAATTTCATGAAGTAACATTAAATTATCTCTTAGTTGGTTGATTTATTCAACTTACTCTGTATCATCAAGAGTTTCTTGAAAGTGCCAATGATGTTGCCGCTGACGCGTTGGTGTTGGTGGTTTTGTTGACTGAGAAATTAATATTAGAGACATTGGAGAGTTTAAATTTTGAGAATGGGATGGATAAATTTTCTGGAGTTTTTGACGGGTGGAAATGGTTTTCGAGATCATGGCAAAGGCTTTATGACTGTAAAGGAGTCAGTGGGTAACTGGATTGAGTTTTGTTCAGATAGTGGGCAGTGTTATTTTTCTAACTTTGCCTCTTCATAAGCTGTAATGGTTGCAACTTATTGAGGATATTTGTTAGGATTTTTGAAATTGTGACACACCGGGGTTGAACATCAAATAATTGGACCCAAAGCCTGGCTTCTCTAATCTCTAATCTCTAATAATAGTAATATAGCAGCTAATGATGGCTGCACTTACCTGTTAGATGTCCATCATTAGCAATACATTGAAACTAATCGTAATCTAGCAATATGTATCATTTAAATGGCCTTTGTAATTAGTCAAATTAGCTATACATAGATGTTGCGGATATATCCTTGTTTAGCTCTTGTGTACATTACAATTAGGAGAATTGTCTAGGCCAAGAATGTATAGCTAAGGGGAAGAATATATTATGTAGATATGAGGGGACAACATATGAGTTGTTGTCCTAACTTATCTGGGAGTCTGCCTTACAAATTATATTGTGGATGTTTAACTGAGAACTGAGATATTTGTGAATACTGTACATTATACTTGGTGAGGTGCAATTTTGTTTACATGATCCAATAATATGGTTGTCAAAGCGATCTTACTGGGACGAAACTCACAAGTTTGTAGCTTACTTGAATAATTTCATTTCTATTCCAAGAATAGCTAAATAATACATCTACTTTTTTCTACTCCTGAAACCCTTTCCACGGGTGACTAGCTCTGTCTTGTAATATAGTGTATTTTGGGGCCTTGTTGAAGACAAGCTTAACAATACATAACTAGTGCTCATTTTTGTTCCATGCACCAAATTAGAGAATCTCATTATCATTAGTTTTGCAGCTATTTGGTCTTGGCGTAGCAAACATCTGTGGCTCATTCTTCTCTTCGTATCCTACAACAGGTATAAATGTTGACCACATGTGAGAACTGAAGTCCATCCAAAGTGCTATTTGATTCTCTAATGATTGTTTTTTTTTTCATTACAATATTGGGGATGCAGGCTCCTTTTCCCGGTCAGCGGTAAATCATGAGAGTGGCGCTAGAACTGGATTATCTGGAATTACAATGGGAATTATAATGATGTGTGCTCTTTTATTTTTGACACCATTATTTTCTGATATACCTCAGGTAGGGCTTTTCCATTTTGTTATTTTTTTTTTTGCATTTACTCTTAAGACAACTTTTATCAGCATGATATTATTGTAAACTCGGTTAACTATTTGTTTATAACTTCATATTTGCAGTTATTTCCGTGAAATGTGCTCTATGAAAATCTTGGCAAAGCTTAAGGATAGAATCTCTGCTCAAAGTTAGCATTGAACTTAGGCGTTTATTGCTCCTTTAAGGAATAAATGCAAAAAATGTATGTCAGTCATGATAACTTTGGCATGTATCTGGATATACAACCAAGAATCAAGAGGTTACTATCCTTAAGATTAAATATTCTTTGGATCAGTGACAAATCAAACTAATTGGTAAATTCGTTTAAACATAGTGATCTCATACTTGCATTAAAGGTTCAAACTACGCTTAATTTTCAACTGAGTTAAAGCAAGCTCTTAGATATCAAGCTCAGTCCGTGGACCTGGCTCACCAAACTCACTTTCTATGTCCTACCAGAATGTATATTATTTGGTTTTCCAAAATAAATGGATAATGCGCGTTTTGATGAGAGAGCACCATTTTGGCAGATGGTAACACAGCCTGCATAAGTTACCTAGTGCATGTACAATCATGGAAATTACTAATTCTTGTATGGAAAATTTAGAATTTTACTACCTCTTTTACTACCTCTGGCATAAAACAATCATTTAACTAAAAGCTAGAAGTATCCTCTAGCACTAAGTTTCTCAACTCGCAATAGGTTGGATAGTTGTACTATGACCAGCTGAATGTTGTTCATGACAAATACCTACTTTCAACTTCATCAAATTTTGTCAGCAGCCTTCATCTTTATTGAAGTTTGCAGGGGTCCACATTTCATACTTTTGAACAAATATCCATCTTCTGCATTTCATCAGCAGTAGCTCATGCACAGTTCCTGCCTCTCTGTAGTAGGTTTCATGTTAATTTCTCTTTATCTACAAAATTTGTGCCTTCTCTATGGGAACACCAGGGATGAATACCAGCACCCATTCCAAGTTGATGAGATAATACTTCTAATTTTATTTATGTCTCTGTTTTGATTAAATATAAAAAGTTCTACTACTTCTTTTCTTACTTCCCCTACAAAATGGGAATATGTCTTCTTACTAGAGGTTTATTTACTCAAATTTCAGTGTTCGCTTGCTGCCATTGTGATATCTGCTGTGATGGGCCTGGTAAGAATTGTTTTAGTGCCTTTTATTACAATTTTGGTTTATATATTTTTTAAACTCTTGCAGTTCAATCGTTTATTGAAAAATCTATGCTAACATAATTCCTCCTCACCACCTAGGTGACCTACTTTCCATGATGTTGGTGAATTAGTTTAAGGAAATTTAAACTATGTAACAAAAGGATTTGTGCGAGAACTCATATTTAATTCTCTAAAGGTCAACTTTACATAACATATTGGTGACAAATACATTATGTTCATACTTTTGTCTACTATGCTTCCCAGTTAAATTAAGTTGACACCAACGGAAACCCATCAAATGCTTTTTGCAACACATCAAATTCTTTTTTCATCATCCTGACTGTAACCATGTCTTGGTGCCTTGTTACAATTTTGATTCTATATAGTTTTTTAAGCCCCTGTAGTTTGATCGTTTATAATATATTATGTCAATATATACCTCTTCACCACACATGTGACCTATTTTCCAGGATGTCGGTAGAGTAATTTTAGGAAATCACAAAGAATTTATGCAAGAGAGAATTTATGCAAGAGATCATGTTTAGTCCTCTAAACTCCAACTGTATATTGTAAACTGATAAGAATATACAATATGTTCATATACTTGGTCAACTGCACATCCAGTTATATTAAGTTGCTACCAACTGAAACCCATCAAGTGCTTTTGCAACACTCCCCAAGTTTCTTTTTCCATCATCCGGACCATAATTATGTCTTTTTTGAAGTAACCTACAACAAACTTTTTTACTTTCTGTTTTGATTGAAAATAGGATATCGCGCACACAAATTCTGATCATCATCCAAACATAGATACACATGGATGCTCATGTAGTTATTTAATTTATTTTGGGAATTTGGTTCTCTTAGGACCATCATGGGTTTAGCATATATGTCAAGCAAAGATTTGATTCTGGGTATCAATATCTAACTACTAACAGGTGATGGCTTTTGTTGCCATTTTTGTTCTTTTAGGTGGATTATGAAGAAGCTTTGTTCCTGTGGCGTGTGGATAAGAAAGATTTCCTTCTTTGGACCATCACAAGCATTACAACATTAATTTTTGGTATTGAGATTGGTGTTCTTGTTGGGGTAAGATTTCTGACTTGTTTCTATTTCTGATCATATATTATTTTCCTTTATCAAAAGTTCGCTTTGATTCAGATGTTACCTCTTACTTGATTATTTATTTATTAAGTGAATCCACTGTTCTTGGATATTTTCATTGATGCCATATATTTTCTTTTTCATGTTATGATTGCGTGCCTTATGGACATTCCATTGTGATTGATAGCTCCAATTTGTATGGACTGTCATAATCACAGATATACTGTAGACTTTCTTATACTGGGAAGAAATGCTTATATTTTATTTAACTTAGATTGTGATAGAAGGCTAGGCAGTTCTCAACATTTCTATCATATACAGGTAGGTTTAATTTTAAGAAATTTCTGTAAATCTCTCTTTCTCTGTAAATGCTCATTACAAAAGAGAGGGATTTTACTTTTCTTTGCAGTAGTACCTGTCAGCAAAAGAACTTCACCCAAAAGTTTAAGTGGATCACTTGCAGCAATTTAAATCAAGCAAACGTAATGCTTAACACTCTTCCCATGGGCCTTTGGAAAACAAATTTAATATTAAAAACCCACTTTCAAGCACTCTTTTTGGGTCACAGATTAAGCAAGCTTATTACCTAACACTTGCCTTTGGGCAACTGGAAAAGCGCTTTAGCAGGAACCTGACTCATTTGGAAAGGTAAAATAAATGCGGGTAATTGAATATCTTTAGTGATAGGATAATAAATGATTTTCATATAAGACAAGATGTTTAAACTAATACTGGCACCTAACAGTGCATATCACAAAGTTAGCTCTATATTTTACAAAATTATATGATAAAGGTGTACAAATTTAACCACACTGTAAAAAGAACGACGCAAAATTTGACAAGGAATAAAAAATATTTAACTATTCAATTGCTGAATTAGTTGAGACGCTACTTCGACGGTTAATTTATAAAATATAATGTTTTAGAGCCAGATAGAGGAAGCAAAACAGTTGCTTTAGCTGGATGTGAAGATCAAGATCTTTTTGAGATGTTATCTTAAAAAATAATTTGGCTAAAAAGAATAGACAAATCTATGTTGATATATATAACAAAAGCAGCTTATTGACAAGCTTAGTTGAATACTGACAGTGTTAGTGCTTAGCCAGAAATTTTCTCCACCATATTTTTAATAAAGAAAAAGGCATACGGTATATAGATACTAGAATACATTTCTAAGCTTTGACTTGGCAGTGCATTTTGTTCATGTCCTTAATGGTTCAGTCTATATTGCAGCTTCTAATTTTATACGAAACAAATGTTCTTAATAAGCTAATTATTTGAGTCAATAATGGTATACCCTGTCTTTGAAAGATTATGATCTGGATTTATATATAACCTGTCTTAACAATCTTTTCTCTTGTAGGTTGGTTTCTCCCTTGCATTTGTCATCCATGAGTCAGCAAATCCTCACATAGGTAAGCTTGTTTCTATAAACGGAACTCAACTGTTAGTGTGTCAAAATAATTGTTCAACTGCGAGCGTCTTAATTATCAGTCAACTGGCTAATATATTTGATTTACTGTCTTGAAGCATCAGTTTGGTGTAGTAAACGATGTATCTGTGCAGAAGTCAGTTAAAACTTGTTGCTTCTGCTGTCAGTGGCTAACCGAGTGATATTTATTTCAGCTGTATTGGGACGTCTTCCAGGAACAACTGTTTACAGAAACACACTACAATATCCTGAAGCATTAACATACAATGGCATAGTTGTTGTTCGCGTTGATGCACCCATTTATTTTGCTAACATCAGTTACATCAAGGATAGGTAAGATCAATATAAGCCTTTAAATTTTTCCCCCTTTCATGCGTGTTGCTGAAAGTTGACACTGGTATACTAATCTGTTGTCAGGTTACGAGAATATGAACTAAATATTTCAAGAACTGCAAAGCGAGGACCAGATGTAGAAAGGATTCACTTTGTGATCATTGAGATGTCCCGTAAGTCTCCCTCCCCCCATCCCCACCTCAAAGACATGTCCGTAGTGCATACTGGAGGAGATAAAGGGATCTTGTGGGACTATATATATATATATATATATATATATAATATATATATAAGACTATATATATATATATATATATATAAGGTATATGAACTTGATGATCGGAATTAGTGGATAAGGATAATGATGTTAGCAAAATGTCTTTTTAAGCCACATCTTATATTGCCTAGAGATTGGCCTTATATTGATATAAAAAGGTGTTTTATATTAATAAACTATGCTCGGCTAGAACTTTGTGTGGCACATCAACTTAATTGATAGGATGTCTGCCTCCTCCTCTCTACTAATATATATCATATATATATATATATATATATATATATATATATTATAGAGAGAGAGAGAGAGAAATGGGTTATGTTTGTGTAGACCAAGCCAAAAGTTATGCTTGGTAGTGAGGTGGCCATATCCTCTTCACTCATTCAAATGCGTTGTATATCCTCATTGCACTCCTCAACCATGTAAATGGTAGTCCCCCATTTGAATGGAGTAGAGAGGAGATTGTGTTTACCTTCACTACCAAGCACAAAATTATTTTTGTGCTTGATACCAAGGCATACCGATATTTCTCATATATATATAGTATATTATATATATATATATACTATATATATATATGTTTTTATCTAGGTGACACCTAGCATTCCCACCTAAGGACGCGCGTGCTAAAAATCATATCATTCCCTTAATTTTATTTTTTACATCCGCTCGTTAAACCTGATCTACACGGTTCTTAAACTCACACACCAATTTTGGGGTAAACCCGTCGTGTTTTGATCCTTCATCCACTCACCGTAATTTTAACGGTTTCGAATGAATAGAACTTCTTGCACGGCTCAACGAAGGGTCAAAACGGTTCACCTCAAAATTGGTGTGTTTGGGTTTAAGAACGTGTAGATCAAGTTCAACAGAGCGGATCGTAAAAAAGAATTAGGGAATGATGTGATTTTAGGCCGCGTTCTTAGGTGGTAATCTAATGTGTCACCTTAGGAAAACATTTCCGTGTGTTTGGGTTTAAGAACGTATAGATCAAGTTCAACAGAGCGGATCGCAAAAAAGAATTAGGGAATGATGTGATTTTAGGCCGCGTTCTTAGGTGGTAATCTAATGTGTCACCTTAGGTTATGCTTGGTAGTGATGTGTCACATCCCCCTCCACTCATTCAAATATGGGACCACATTCATATGGGTAATGAGTGGATGAGGATGTGACACATCACTATCAAGCACAAAATTTGTGCTTGGTACCAAGCATACCCATTTTTCTCTATATATATATATATATAAATTTATGTTAACTTAAGTGGACGTCCACTAAGTTTTTTAGTCATTGATGATCATTTGATTGAGCTATATTGTGGATGATCCGTTTCGTTGAACTTGATCTGCATATTCTAAAACCTCAACACACCAAATTTAGGGTGAACCCATCGTGGTTTGACCCTTCATCCACTCGTATTAATTTTAACGGTTTCGAATGAATAGAATTTTTTACATGGTTCGACGGAGGGTCAAACCACGACGGGTTCACCCCAAATTTGGTGTGTTAGAGTTTTAGAATATGTAGATCAAGTTCAACGGAACGGATCATCCACAATGTAGCTCAATCAAGTGATCTAATTTGTACACACACGCGCACATATATATATACTACGTTATATACACGTGCAATACACGTGGTTAGATACCATGATTAATTATTTTTGGCTTATTTTCGAACTAAAATTTATACCTCGGTTCCGCTTTAATAGTTTGTGCTTACTTTTGTCTCTAACTTTAACATTGCGATTATTTATTTTCTTTGATGTTTGTTTAAATGGGTTATACCTAATTTAAATTTTCATGTTGATATTTGAATTGATAGAAAACAAATATAATCTAAAGCTAATTTGAATTTTCATATTATTTGGACTGACATTAAAACAAAACTTTACTTAGGAAAATACAGTGTTGCAAAAGTAAAAAATATTAAAATAATGTTATACAATGAAAGTGAATATTTAAAACCAATAAGACAAGATGATTAATTAGAAGTATGTTAAAGCGATACAAAAGAGAATATAAAAGTTGTTCCTAATCATTAATAGACTTCATAGAAATTATAAACTAAATATTAATGCTATCTAGTATACTTTTATATGATAAAAACATCCACATAAGCATATAAAAGTACTAAAAGAAGTTTATGAAACTCCCTTCTAAAGATTCCTAATTTCACTCAAAACAATTAAACTATTTTATAAAACATTTAGAAAATATTGTTTTTTATTCCTTCTATTTTATTTTTTTTATTGAGCTAAGATCAATCCTTCTTCACCTTTAATATTTTCCTGGACAATTCTAGAATAGTGTCTTCATCATTTACATCGATTATGACATCAGGCTGGAGTTGTATTTTTTACACTGTTATCTTTTCTAGACTCGTTATTCTTTTATCTTCTCGTTTAACTTCACAAAGAAGTCGAAAGTATTTCTGATGTTCAACACAAATTTCTTGAAATACAGACTTTGATTTTTTTTCCTATTTCAATGAGAATAAATTTTAATTTCATATATATAAAATTAGTTGTGTTCCTAATTTTTTTTTTGATGTAAGTGTTCCTAATTTATTACTTAAATAAGATTAGGAGTTACCTCTTTTTCCTCTACAATGAATTCTTCTGATGTGCATCATCCAATAAGAGTTTTTACTATGTCAGTAATGTTATCTTTACTTTATCCCTGTCATTTTTTACAAAGATCTGAACTAAATACATGTATTTTTTATTACCAATTTGTTGTAGATTATAGTATTAATATTTGATTTCTTTAATATTTGAAGAAAAAAGTATGAAATTTATGAACACTAACTAATTTTTTCATATCTTCCATGGAGAATTCTTCTTTGATTGAGATAAAGTTGTTAAATTATTCTTTAATGGAGCTGAGTCGGTGCTTTTTTGATTTATTTGTCACTTTCTCATTTGCAATGAAAATAGCTTGATTCTTTTGAATGATATCTCTAAACATTCTGATAGTTTCTCCATATGTAATTCCTTGCATTATTTTACCCTATAAATATTATTAACATCAAAGATTAATGTTTCTAAATTATAATCAATTGATGCTAGACTATTATATTATAGGCTTTTATAATTTTTATGGATTTAAACATCTATCAATTAATGTTACTATTGTATTTTTGCTGCTCCAACTTATTCGTACAATTACATGCAGTTACTTTGATTTATATAGTGACAACAATTTTAAAGCTATTATATTTTTTAAAATTTTTATTTCTTAACTGAATATTTTTAATCAATTCTTGCTTTTGTTTACCAGCATCAACTTAGACTACTTTTAGATACTGAAAAGGAATAGCAAACCCTATATATACACATTTCTTTGCCAAGTTTTAAAATTTAAGCCATTTTTTCATGGTTTTGAACTTTAAGGGTGTGATTTGTAATTTCTAAAACTTTAAGAGTGTTTTAAAAATTTTATTTGTAAGTTTAACAGTTGTAACTTCTATATTTGATGTGTCGATGGTAATTTTCAAATGTTAAAATATTCTTACAACTCTGAAAATTTAAGGGTTCTTTTTGTAATTATTAAAAATGTAGATTAATTTTTGAAAAACTCAAATATCAGTGGTCTGTTAATAATTTCTAGATTTAATGTGTACTTGTTATAAATTTTAAATTTTTTGAGTTTTTTACAATTTTTAAGTTTTGAAGAAATGTTTTGTTGCAATTTTTGTAACTTTAAGGTTAATTTTGGTAAATTTTAAATTTTTAGGTACATTAAGGTAATCTCTTGAATTCATCTTTTATTGTTTGCAAATTTTAAAATTTTAGAATTTTATGGTTTATTATAATTTGAACTTTTGAGGGTGTTTTTATAATTTTTGAGACATTGAGGGTGTCAATTGAAAATTTTAAATTTTTCAGAGGTTGCTGTTAATTTTTTAATTTTATGTTTTTTGTTCTAAGTTTGAAATGTTAAAAAATTTTAGGTGCATCATGGTAATCCCTAGAATTCATTTATGTTGTTTGAAAGTTTTAAAATTTTAGAACTTTAGGATGCTTATTCGTAATTTAAACATTTGAGGATGTTTCGAGACATTCAAATGTTAACTGCAAATTTTAAATTCTTCATATACTGCTATTAGTTTCTTGATTAATGTTTGTTGTTTTAACTTTTAAAACGTCAGGATGTTTTTTATAATTTTAAACTTTTCAAGGTATTTTGTGTAATTTTAAAACTTTTTAGTTTTTTTACAATACATAATGTATTATAGTATATTAGCTACCATAAAGCTATTTTATATATTTTATTAATATTATTTTTTAAATTGTTGAGCTATAGGTAGATCACATAGGATTAGGATATTATATAATTATAATTAGGATAGATTAAGATATAACTGAAATATTCAAAATAGTGAAGGGTAATATTGACCATGAAAAGATTTTTTTCAAACTCGTGCTTTTAAAGGGAGTTCAATCTTACATTAAAAGAACTACAATATGAACTTGGTAAAGAAACGTAAACAATAATGTTTTAATTTCAAGCTCTTTCTAACACAAGCTTAATTTACTCTTCCACATCACTTGTTGGTATATAAACAATTCATCCAACGTTATAATTCAAACTCAAATTGTTAAAAAAGGTTCACAACGAAAAAGAAGTTAGATATTATATGTCTCAACAATTTAAGTATAAAGAACAAAGAAGTTTAGATATATATGTAACTATAAAGTATAGATATATAATATATGAATCTTTTGTACCTGTAATTTTTGCTATATTTGTATATGTGACTACAAACACGATATCCAAATGTTGAAATGTGAAAGATGTAAACACAAAAAATAACATTTTAACCAATAAATAAATTAGTCCCATAAAAGATAAATGGTTGTTTTATGTTTACTGCTTGAAGTTTCAATCCGTGAATAATGGAAATGTCCATGAGAACTGTGAGCACATCTCTTTAAGAAAAAATAAACTGTAATTAAGAAAAGTCAAGAAAAAAATAGGAACCTTATTATTTAAACATGTACCTGCGGTTTGTAATTGATCTTCAACTTGTGTTTCCGTTCTTCTGGAAGGAAGAGAGCAAATTATGTATCTAAAAAATTTATAAAAGAGAGAAAAATTAAAAAATATTAATGAAATAAAGAGAAATTGGAGTTAGATCTTGAAATGGGAAATTGCCAGGGGATGCAACTGATGTTCGATGTCCATTAGTCTCTAAATTTACACTAACATATGATTTAGAATATATACTTTTTTATATATAGAAATGAAAGTTTCTTAATATATTCAAGAGAAAGCTTTGTGTCATTAGAATATATACTTTTTTATATATAGAAATGAAAGTTTCTTAATATATTCAAGAGAAAGCTTTGTGTCATAGCATGCACTTGTATAATATATTCTGAAATGAAAGTTTCTTAATATATTCAAGAGAAAGCTTTGTGTCATAGCATGCACTTGTATAATATATTCTATGCAAAAAATATATTTAATAAATAATAATTGTAAAATTGGTGAGTAAGAAATTAATTGACCTTCAAATATTTAAACTCTTGTAGTTCTTAATATGCATCACGTGCAACGCACGCGTGGCATACTAGTACTATTCTAAAAGTGTGAAGGATGTTAATTTTTTTTCTGAAAATACCCTTCTATTTGTATTTGTATATATTTTATTATAAAAATGCTTTTATTTGTTATGGGAATCCATGTAATTTGTGTCAATTGATGACGTACATATATATTAAATATTTAATGATTAAAACACATGTATATATGTGTTAAATACATAAATATGTTGATAAGCCAAAAATGTGGGTCGAAGTTATTTGTGAAGTTATTTAAAGAAAGATTAAAAGATATTCATAAAAAAACAAAATCAAAATTATAATTTTTTTAAAAATAAGGGTTTTGAAATATCGAACTCATGCCCTATGTTATACCATTTTTACCACCAATATAAAAATTTGTTTTGTGATGTTTCGAAATAAATTAAAAGGGGGAAAATAATAGTCATAGTAATGTGAAAAGTCATACAACTTTTCATTAACCCACTATTTCTCTCTCATAACTTAGGCTATCAATAAACCATTAACTAACCAGCCACATTATTCTCTCCAATAATAAGCATTATTAACTATTAGTTACCTCTCCACTAAACCCTCCATCCATCCAAATTTTCTCCAACATACCTTCTCTCTCTTCTCTATAAACATCTCATTAAAAAAAGGAGTGCATGGACCTACTTCAAACCACAAGCTCCTCCACACATTTTGCCTATGTCAATCAAAGATGGATACTGAGGAGAAATTCCGGCCAATATTGCTCAACCGGTTGCCGAGTGAAAAGGAATACCTTTCTCAGGCCCTAGCAAAGGAATCAATGGAGTGAATATTTAGATTATTACATATATTCTTCAATTTGATATTATTTTTTCCCTTAATTAGGATGTTCAGCTAGATTTATAATAGTATTAGATATGCATTGTAATTAACTCAAAAAGTATGTGTACATAGTACATAGTATAATTTGGTAATCATTCTCGATATGTGTTTTAATATTTGTTGTTCTTTTTGAAGGTTCAGTTGAGTCATAGACTTAAGATGTAACTTTGTCAAAGATATATGAATAAAAATCCAGTTAATGTGAATTGTGATGCTATGTATTTATAGTTTTCTTTATTCTTTTTTTCTTTCTTTTTGATGAAATAATAACTCTATTGAATCTGGATCATTCTTATTAGCGAAGCAACATTTTGGCATCGTTCCATAATCATTATCTTGTATTTTGACATACGATAACTATAATAATGGTTATATAAGGCCGTCATTATTAAGAAGGAAGCTAGATAATATATTGACAAGTCTAAAGTTTTCTTTGATCATTTTGTCAGGATTTTAATGGAATGCTAGCTCTCAGGAGAACTTAATTTGGTCTCTCAATTTGTCTAAATGGTGAAGTATGAGATAGAAACGCAAAAACACTGCCTTGACAGGCTAATTATGTGTGGAAGCCATCACATGTTTTGTTTAATCAAAGTCTCACTTAAACATTTTTCGTGTCTTTACATTAATAACATGATAATTGTCTTTAGAATTTTACACAAACTACTGTTGATTATTTCATTAGTTAAAAATTATCGTATATGAAGTTTCTGACTCAATTTCCCACATAGTAACACAATGATATATTTTCCATCAATGGTGATGAGATAGAACTTCGTATTCTAAGTACAAGAGGTAAAGCCTGGGCAACACAGGGTAAGAAAATGACTACCTAAGACTAGCCATAAGATTTACCTCCTTCACTCTGGTGCATATTCAGTTAGAAAGAACCTTATTCACTTGTAAGGCCTTTCTCGAATGATATAAAACTAAGAAAACCCATGACAATATACTTCTTCTCAAAATTTTCAGACAACATAAATGAGTATCCAAACATATATAATAAATGCTAGCATCAATTAAAATGGCTACTTATGAGTAATTGATAAAAACTAAACAAAACTATCATGTTCATACCATTCGCGATGCAGATTGTGCCAAGTGCATGTCTAGTGAAGTTTGGAGCTCGAGCAATAAACTCGAAAGAATAATAAGCCTTTCCATCAACTTCACGCTGGTTAAACAATAGAACAAGAAGTTATCATTAAAGAAAATTTCAATCCCAAATAATTAAGACCGAATGACACTATAAACTGGAACCGACATGTACATTCATAATGTACACTTTGTAGGTTAAATGGCTATCTATAAGATAATTTAGTGACTGAAAGCTGACTGAAACATTATTGAAACTTTTAAGCGGTTAAATGGCTATCTATAAGATAATTTAGTGACTGAAAGCTGACTGAAACATTATTGAAACTTTTAAGCATTCATACGAAGGCATGCTGGCCATGGTCGTGACTGAAAGCTGACTGAAACATTATTGAAACTTTTAAGCATTCATACGAAGGCATGCTGGCCATGGTCAATGCATTGTATTCTGATGGTATAATATGTTGGTTTTAAAAATTTGCTCTCCAACTTTTAAGGAAGAATAAAATCCTTCATATGGCGAATAAAAACTGATGATTCTTCTTCTTTATAGGAGAACTGGTTGAAACAAGTCCTAGATATGCAAGCACACTGTGACGGAGGACTGAAGTATTTCAGCACAAATCGTTGTGTGTTACTACCAGATGAATTCAGGTTCGTTGATTTCTATGGAATAAACTGTAACTTAATGTCTTCAGTGAAATGGTTGTGTTCCTTGCATTTTCTGTCTATTTTGCAATTTGCAAATATTTATGTTTTTTATACTGCCAAGTGGACTCTCTAACCAAACTATTCTCAAATTTTCTGTGGCTTGAAGAAAACAGAGGCTGCAGAGAAGGAAAAAATCAATCAGAGCAGCTGCACCGCAACTTCATACCGACGAAGGAAAATGTGCCATGTTTCTGAGCTCAATCATAACCCTTCATATTTTTGGATGAAGAAATTCAAAAAGCAAGAGCAAATTAATCTCCGCCAGAAATTCATCAAGCCAATATCTGCACAGAGTTCACAAAATTACTAAAGAATTTTGTAATTCATACTTCTATATGAGATTAGATACAAAATTCGTTAGTAATTTTGTGAACTCTGTGCAGATATTGTCTTGATGAATTTCTGGCGGAGATTAATTTGCTCGTGCTTTTTGAATTTCTTCATCCAAAAGTATGAAGGGTTATAATTGAGCTCAGAAAAATGGCACATTTTCCTTCGTCAGTATGAAGTTGCTTGTAGAGTAGATAGAAGCGGCAGCTGTTCTGATTGATTTTTTCCTTCTCTGTCGTTGTTTTCTTCAAGCCACTGAAAATTTGAGAATAGTTTGGTTAGAGAGTCCACTTGGCAGTATAAAAAACATAAATATTTACAAATTACAAAAATGATAGAAAATGCAAGGAACACCACCATTTCACTGAAGACATTAAGTTGCAGTTTATTCCATAGAAATCAACGAACCTGAATTCATCTGGTAGTAACACACAACGATTTGTGCTGAAATACTTTAGTCCTCCGTCACAGTGTGCTTGCGTATCTTGGACTTGTTTCAACCAGGTCTCCTATAAAGAAGAAGAGTCATCAGTTTTTATTCGCCATATGAAGGATTTTATTCTTCCTTAAAAGTTGCTGAGCAAATTTTTAAAGCCAACATATTATACCATCAGAATGCAACGCATTAACCATGGCCAGCATGCCTTCGTATGAATGCTTAAAAGTTTCAATAATGTTTCAGTCAGCTTTCAGTCACTAAATTATCTTATAGATAGCCATTTAACCCACAAAGTGTACATTATGAATGTACATGCCAGTTCCAGTTTATGGTGTCATTCGGTCTTAATTATTTGGGATTAAAATCTTCTTTAATGGAACTTCTTGTTCTATTGTTTAACCACCGTGAAGTTGATGGAAAGGCTTATTACTCTTTCGAGTTTATTGCTCGGGCTCCAAACTTCACTAGACATGCGCTTGGCACAGTCTGCATCGCGAATGGTATGAACATGATAGTTTTGTTTAGTTTTTACCAATTACTCATAAGTAGCCATTTTAATTGATGCTAGCATTTATTATATATGTTTGGATACTCATTTATGTTGTCTGAAAATTTTGAGAAGAAGTATATTGTCCTGGGTTTTCTTAGTTTTATATCATTCGAGAAAGGCCTTACAAGTGAATGAGGTTCTTTCTAACTGAATATGTACCAGAGTGAAGGAGGTAAATCTTATGGCTACTAGTCTTAGGTAGTCATTTTCTTACCCTGTGTTGCCCAGGCTTTACCTTTTGCACTTAGAATACGAAGTTTTATCTCATCACCATTGATGGAAAATATATCATTGTGTTACTATGTGGAAAATTGAGTCAGAAACTTCATATACGATAAATTTTAACTAATGAAATAACCAACGGTAGTTTGTGTAAAAGTCTAAAGACAATTATCATGTTATTAATGTAAAGACACGAAAAATGTTTAAGTGAGACTTTGATTAAACAAAACATGTGATGGCTTTCACACATAATTAGCCTGTCAAGGCAGCGTTTTTGCGTTTCTATCGCATACTTCACCATTTAGACAAATTGAGAGACCAAATTAAGTTCTCCTGAGAGCTAGCATTCCATTAAAATCCTGACAAAATGATCAAAGAAAACTTTAGACTTGTCAATATATTATCTAGCTTCCTTCTTAATAATGACGGCCTTATATAACCATTATTATAGTCATTGTATGTCAAAATACAAGATAATGATTATGGAACGATGCCAAAATGTTGCTTCGCTAATGAGAATGATCCAGATTCAATATAGAGTTATTATTTCATCAAAAAGAAAGAATAAAGAAAACTATAAATACATAGCATCACAATTCACATTAACTGGATTTTTATTCATATATCTTTAACAAAGTTACATCTTAAGTCTACGACTCAAACTGAACCTTCAAAAAGAACAACAAATATTAAAACACATATCGAGAATGATTACCAAATTATTCTATGTACACATACTTTTTGAGTTAATTTCAATGCATATCTAATACTATTATAAATCTAGCTGAACATCCTAATTAAGGGAAAAAAATAATATCAAATTGAAGAATATATGTAATAATCTAAATATTCGCTCCATTGATTCCTTTGTTAGGCCCTGAGAATGGCACTCTTTTTCACTCGGCAACCGGTTGAGCAATATTGGCCGGAATTTCTCCTCAGTATCCATCTTTGATTGACATAGGCCAAATGCGTGGAGGAGCCTGTGGCTTGAAGTAGGTCCATGTACTCTCTTTTTTTTAATGAGATGTTTATAGAGAGGAGAAGGTATGTTGGAGAGAATTTGGATAGATGGAGGGTTTATTGGAGAGGTAACTAATAGTTAACAATGCTTATTATTGGAGAGAATAATGTGGTTGCTTATTATTGGAGAGACTATTATTGATAGTCTAAGTTATGAGAGAGAAATAGTGGGTTAATGAAAAGTTGTATGACTTTTCACATTACTATGACTATTATTTCCCCCCATTTAATTTATTTCGAAACATCATAAAACAATTTTTTTATATTGGTGGTAAAAATAACATAGGGCATGAGTTCAATATTTCAAAACCCTTGATTTTAAAAAAAATATATAATTTTGATTTTTTTATGAATATCTTTTAATATTTCTTTAAATAACTTCAACCCACCTTTTTGGCTTATCAAGATTAGAAACACGTCTAGTTAGTTTTTAAATGAATTATTTTCAAATCATTATATCTCACACTTTGTGCTATCTATATTATACCTATATCATAGTTCAAAGTAAATAAAGGCCATTAGTTGATGAAGACATCTTATTTGACATGTGATTTCTTGAGCGTCAGTTGAGGAAATATTCGATATTATATAACAAATTATGACAATGTGTGATGTGTTGTCACCTCTTGCAAATGAACTCAAGAGATAAGAATGTTGAGGTTCACCTGTTCTGACGTGACAATAAGTATGGCTATCATGTGTAATCTATCCTTTTGTACGTCATTTCTAAAATGTGTCAATAACGTGTGGCTCATTTCACTCTTAGTATTCGCTTCCAGTGACAATGACTATAATGTGCCATTCTTTAAGAAGTTCATCGAACTATATTAGAACTACAAAAACCTTAGTCTCACACGTGCAATTGTGCTTATAATCAAGTATTTTTGATGTATGTACACAACAACACGTGCATACGATAAGTGGTATCTGGCACCGATATGTAGTTTCGAAGTTTATGCTCGTAATTTTTGTTATCCTCAAACTTGTGTGTACAAATTCACCCAGTTGTACCCCTAGGGAAAACGTATCCAACTCAATTTTTTTCTTTTTTTCGTTTATAGCTAAAAAAAGTAATAACATAGTAACTTTACCTGCAGCTGTGACATATATAGACTCCAGTGCCATTCAAGCTCTCAAGGACTTACATCAGGAGTACCGATCACGAGGGATCCAGGTCTAATTTTCCTTAACCACGGACAGTTAAAAAAAAACCCTTTAGAGGGCCTTCTATATAGAATACTGTACAGGAAGGAGAGGGCGACACTATGAAACCTGATGCACATATCAGTAATATCTATCAGTGTAGTCACTATTGTCAATTGGTACATTATGACTGTAACAATAGTGATTGCACTGGTATTGCTCTCTCCTTCCTCCCTATATGACATTCTATAAGGGAACCTCTACAATGAGGTGGGGTTTGGGGGGGGGGGGGGGGCGCCCCCCCCCACCCCAACCGCCCAAAAAAAAAAAGACTTCCCAACTCAATGTGCTCTTCGTCTTTTGGTTATGCCGCATCAAAATCTGACAGGTGCTTTGGATTTTTTTTACAGATTGCAATTGCTAACCCTAACAGTGAAGTTCACCTCAGCCTCTCCAAGTCCGGCCTCATCGACCTAATCGGTAAGCAATGGTGCTTTGTGAGAGTGCACGATGCTGTACAAGTATGCCTTCAAAGTGTGCAGAACCCAAATCGTGCACCCGCAAAAACCGAAGAAAAGCCACCCAGTAGGCACCGGAGCTTGCTCCAGAATCTATGGAAACATGATGCTGAAGACTTTGACCCTAATCTAGAGCCGCTCTTACCCCAGAAAGAAGTCTAAAGTCAATATTCGTTGTACTACTGTTGTACACCTATGTAGCACGGACACGGATCCGACACGGCCATCCGACACGCCGACACGAGGCAAATCCTAAAAAATACATAGGATACGTGTGTTCGACACGTGTGTCTGACACGGACACGACACGGCTTCATGTTATGCGTGTCCGTGCTTCATAGTTGTACACTAATATATGGAGTCACTGTATTTCCTCACATACCACGATGTATAGTGTTGTATTTGTGATTGTAAATGGGGAGAAGACGGACAACCGGAACTGAAAATCCTCGATTCATATTATTGTCGTATCTTGAAGCCTGGCTTGCTATTTGAAGCGCAAGTGCTTGGCTAACATTCTTTTGTATTATCAGTGAGTGGCGTAGAGCATACTCTTCGCCCCCCACCCAAAAAAAAAATATAGACAATTTAAAAGTTTGTCTTTGTGATGTTCATAATTCTTTGTTAAGAGAAGATTTGTCTGGTTGTATTACACCATAGTAGGACATCCGTAACCGCACAGATGCATAATGATCTATAATACTCATTAGGAGTGCATATTTATTACTACTGATTTGCGTGTTTATTTCTTATATTGGATATAGGTGAGAATATACCGATATCATCCCAGTAATAAACTCTATTTGATCCGACTACTAACTAGATACTATGCATAATAACTAACGTTTCAGAAGCCAGTAGAAAAACTCATTATAATACAAAATTAATTTAATATGTATACGGCTATATATTTTCATGCATATACGGCGGTACGTTTGGATGTTCGGATATTATGCAGATATATTAGTCTTGTACTTACCCATGTATCTGTTTCTCAATTGTATCTTATTTGTATTATCGGTAGTCGAGGCAGAGATGCCTACATCAAGAAGCTGAATCTCAAAATCACTTACAAAATAGACCTACCACAAAGAAAGCACAATCCAAAATCTTTGAACCCCCCCCAAACAGCAAAGATTTAAGCACAAACCGCATAAAAATGCCAAAAGCATAACAAACAACATGGACCTTTAAACTATTATGTCTGCTGCAACTGCTGATACTGACAGTACTCATAAGCAACAAGCAAAAAAACTCCCATCTTCTTATAAAGGTACACATGGATCTCATAAGCATTAAAAAGACACCAGCACAGTCCCTCAAAGAACCACAATAACCAAACCGAGATTACATGACACAGCGTTAAAAGAAACCATAACCAAACTCGACTCAGAAACATTTGCGGTGGACAATAGAGGGGCCAGATTCATCATACTCTCCCTTGGAGATCCACATCTGCAATAATGGACATTTAACAGTCAGTAAAAATTTACAGAAAACACTAATATTAACAAGTAGAACTTTAAAATGCGTAAAAATATCACCTGTTGGAAGGTGCTGAGGGAGGCGAGGATTGAACCTCCAATCCAGACGCTGTACTTCCTCTCAGGTGGAGCGACAACCTTAATCTTCATGCTGCTCGGAGCAAGAGCAGTGATCTCTTTGCTCATACGATCAGCAATACCAGGAAACATAGTTGATCCCCCACTGAGCACAATGTTACCATACAAATCTTTCCTGATATCCACATCACACTTCATAATCGAATTGTAAGTCGTCTCGTGAATTCCAGCAGCTTCCATACCGATCATCGATGGTTGGAAAAGAACCTCCGGGCATCTGAATCTCTCAGCTCCAATGGTGATCACCTGTCCATCTGGCAACTCGTAGTTCTTCTCTACAGCAGAGCTGCTCTTTGCAGTCTCGAGCTCTTGTTCATAGTCAAGAGCGACGTAAGCGAGCTTCTCCTTTATGTCCCTCACAATTTCCCGCTCTGCGGTTGTAGTGAACATGTATCCTCTCTCGGTGAGTATCTTCATCAGAGAATCAGTAAGATCACGGCCAGCAAGGTCCAAACGAAGGATAGCATGTGGAAGTGCATATCCCTCATAAATTGGGACAGTGTGGCTCACACCATCACCAGAATCAAGCACAATACCTATTTCACAAATAGCAGATCTAATCAGTAAAAGATAAAGAAAAAAAGATGATTTAATTAAGGTTTTTTTGTTACAGTAGACCCCAAACTCTGCCAATTCTATATTAGACCCCCAAATCTTTATATTTCTAAATTAGACCCCCAAATCTTCATATTTGATCGAAATGTGGGTCTAATTTAAAACAACTTACAAGATTTAAGGGTCTTGTTACTTAAAACGACTTAATGGATTTAGGGATCGTAGACTGATACGAACCGGTTGTACGGCCGCTGGCATATAGAGAAAGGACGGCTTGAATGGCAACATACATTGCTGGCACATTGAAAGTTTCAAACATGATCTGGGTCATTTTCTCTCTGTTTGCTTTCGGGTTCAAAGGGGCTTCAGTAAGGAGCACAGGGTGTTCCTCAGGGGCAACACGGAGCTCATTGTAGAAGGTGTGATGCCAGATCTTCTCCATGTCATCCCAATTGCTAACAATTCCGTGCTCAATTGGGTACTTCAATGTGAGGATACCTCTTTTGGATTGAGCTTCATCGCCCACATAGGCATCCTTTTGGCCCATCCCAACCATAACACCAGTGTGACGTGGTCGACCTACAATGCTAGGAAATACTGCTCTGGGTGCATCGTCGCCCGCAAATCCGGCCTGCACGATGAAATTAACACAAAGGCAGTATTGGGTTTTGTCTGGATCATATATAATAAAGAGTTGAAGAAATTGAACTCATAAATAAAACAATGTTACAAACCTTGACCATTCCGGTTCCATTGTCACAGACAAGAGGTTGGATATCCTCAGCATCAGCCATGTTCTACAAATCTGCAAAAGGTAATACCAAGAGAAAAACTTTACAATAGGAATAAGCTCCTGCTATATGCTTCTTTTGCTTCAAAAAATGCCTCTTAATCAACCTAGATTTTTCGCTCCATCTACATATAATCCCATATCTTGACACAATATTTCAAAATAAAGATTCCATAGGTTTTTGCGATGTGTTGCTTGTAAAATACAAAGAGGGCGGCTTGTATTTACAGTTCACATCCTTTAATTATGTTAGATAGATTTATAAAAAAAATAACTTTAAAAAAAGAATAAACTTTCAACACTAAATCCACACCTAAACAGAAAACAACATCTAATTAAATAATCATGCGCAATCTAAAGTTCCAGCAAATTATTACACCAAAAAATGTCTACAATTATGAAAATAATCAAGCATCAAAAGCTAAAACTAACCTATCACTAGATCAGCTTATTCAAACAAACCCTAGATCCAGATCTAAAGGAAATACAACCAAACTTCTCCCCATTAAACCAGATCGAAACAAACCCAAGCTCTTAAAACTTTTAGCCAGCTCCGATCTCGTAATTTCACAGATCTAACCCAAAAAAATTCGACTGAACTCCAAATAAAGAGCCTTTTTGATTAAAACACAAAGATTTTTAATAGATCAGCATCAAATCCATAAGTAAAGCAAGGAATCGAACAGATCTAGAGATCCAATAGCAAAAAGATTGATAAAAGACTGACCTTTTTGGAGATGAAGACCGAAGCAAAGACTCCTCTTGAAATGGCGAAGAGTAAAGATGCGGAGTTGCCCTTTTATATGCTGAAGCTCTGTGGACTCCGATTTTTTTAAAAGAAAATTGGTCTAATTACACTTAAATACTCCATAGTTTCACTCCTTTGCACTTATACACACCCTCAGCTGTTTTTTTTTCAAATTTGCATTTTAACACCTTTAGTTATGTGACCTGAGATTTTCCTCCCGAAATTCTCATGTAAGGCTCAATTCTAATTTTATAATATTTTTAACTTTTAATATCTGATAAAGTTTAAATTTTATCAATATTCTATTTTGAAATATAATCATGCCAGGTTTGAGATAGAATTTATAATAGCTTTAATAGTAAATTTAACAAAATTTAAGGGTTAAAAAGTTCTAAGCATGAGAATCTTCAAGGAGAAATAGTAGTGTTTTCATAGCTAAGGATATTGAAGTAATATATTTTTCTTCCGGAAACAAATGAGGGTATATAAGTGCAAAATATAAAAACCTGTAGGGTATTTATGTCAAATTATAATAAATAAGAAATATGGAAATAAAGTAATAAATAAAAATGCATAAAGACGACCGTGAATAATGGGATTATGGCTTAATTTTTGGACAGCTAATAACAGCTTATGTCAAATATTGTCTGAAATAAAAGTGAGATTAGCTGGACAAGGACATGATACTCGAGTGTTATAATCTGTAATGATATTGAAATAAATTACTCTTTCACTCCACTTGTTAATTCTCAAAGAGACTTTAAAAGATTGGCAAAATAAGTTGTTAATAAAAAATTCGCGAGTTCAAATTAAATGTTTCAATAATTTGTCAAGAAATTAGTCCCCTGTAATTATGACATGCTTATAATTTTATATTTGTTAGAAATTCTAACTTGATCAAAACTTTAAACTTATATAGAAAAAACATGTTGTAGTGCTATTGGAATATCGTTTCAGAGAGTTGTTAGCGACAAATGCAGATTATTATTTTTTTGTGATTCTTTTAGGCTTAATTGCACTTAAAGACCCTATAAAATTTTCCTAATTTACACTTATATACCTTCACTTGTTTTTGATAGTACTCATATATTCTAAAGTTTTAAAGTTGTACTTGTATACCCTCATTTTTTCCTAACAATTATGTGCTCTCAAGTTTGTAAAATTTGCCCTTAAATGCTCTAAAGTTTTTATAATTGACAGGTAAATGCCCTTAGTATGCAAGCGTGAGAGTATTTAAGTGCACGTTTTATAAAATTTTAAAAAATTAAGCATCATTTTTAAAAACCTTAAAATATTTAAGCGCGTGTTTTAAACGTTTGGCAAAGGGTTAAGCAAGAGGGTTAAAAAGAAGGACTAAATTATTAACCCGTTAAATAAGTTTTATTTTAGCCATTGTGATCAGTTTTAGTGTTTGGGAAATTATTAACCCGTTAAATAAGTTTTATTTTAGCCATTGTGATCAGTTTTAGTGTTTGGGAATAACAATGATTTTGACTTAGCCATTGTGATCAGTTTTAGTGTTTGGGAATAACAATGATTTTGACTATTTTCTTTATAATTAGAATGGTTGACTCTTAATCCTTCTAAATAGGAGTATTAGTAAACCCCTCATTTTGAGGAGTTAACTCATTTTAATCCCACTAGAGAGGTTAGCTTAACCCTTCTATATTTTTTATGTTTGGTAAATTACGGAGGGTTAACTCGCTTTAACCATTGTATAGATTTTTTTTTTTGTTTGGCGAGTTAAGGAGGAGTATATAAGTGCCGACGAGGGCATACAAATGTTGTTTTGCCAAAAATAAATGAGAGTATATAAACGCTGAGTAGGGAAATCCATAGGGTATCTAAGTGCCATTAAGGCTATTTTTTGAAATGTTTTCTCCCTGATTTGCATAAAACATAAGTTAGCCCAAATCGGTTTAAAGTTCAATGTGAGAGGTACAAATAGAAGGGTTTGCGTGCGCATTGGTTTACACGGACTGTGTATAAATTGGGCCTAAGTCGTGGTCCATGACAACGCACGTCCTGTCATTACACAACTATGTTTGTCCTCGAATCTACCAACTTTTGTTTATCAACTTTTATTCATACATGCTCTTCAAAAAAATTAAAAAAAATAAAAAACTCATCATTTCTCAAAAGTTTTGGACGTTCACCCATGGAGGGTGATCTGGACAGTTAAAGAAACTTCTAATATGACTTTCACAGTTTAATCATTATTTTTTATTTTTTATTTTTTTTAGAAATTAACTTCAGAAAATATTAAAAAATAAAAATTAATGATTAAACAGATAATAAATAAATAAAATAAAATAAAAAATCCTGGCTAGTCACTACATTTGAATAAATAAAAGGCTAAATAGCACTTTATGCATCCTATTGTTTTAGCTGTTTTTCACTTATATTTAATAGCAAAAAAAAATCCAAACTTTTTAAAAGTTACACTTATGTACCATCTCCTTTTTTTATGACACTTAAATACCCTAAAGTTTTAAAAAACATGCACATAAATACCCTCAATTATGCAACCTTGAGAGTATTTAACCGCAAGTTTTGAAAAAATTAGGGTATTTAATTGCCAAATTTAAAAAGTTTAGGGTATTTAAGAGCTAATTAAAAAAAGTTAAGGGTATTTAAGTTCTAATTTTTGAAAACTTTAGGGTATATAAGTGCTATAGAAACCAAGTCATGGTATGCAAGTTTATAAAGCTTCAGGGTCTTTTTTTTATAGCAAATACAAGCAAGAATATATAGGTAAAAAGTAGATGAAACAATAGTATTGAGGACTAAAGCCCAAATAAGGACAAAATTTTAAAAACACCCATTTTCAAATTTAACTAGCAAAACCGACCTTCTAAAAATTAAAACAGCAAACTCGATCCTTTTGGTTGATTTTGCAGCCGGGGGCTAAAAGAAACCATGGTCTCCACCATCTCCGCCATCCAAACTCTGGTCTCCACCATCTCCTCCTTCTCCCACTGCGACGCCTCTTCCGGTGGTGACCTCCGCCTCTCCTCGGCCATCTCCGACTGCCTCGACCTCTCCTCCTCCGAGCTCTCCCCCTGCCTCGACCCCGACCACAGCTCCAACGACAGCCTATCCAACCTCAAGTCATGACTCTCCACCTCCCTCGGCAACCGGGACACGTGACGTGAGTCCCTCTCTGGCATCTCCTCCCTCCTCGCCTCCCTTGTCGGCTCCGGCCTCGACTCCGTCTCCTCCCTCCTCGCACAAACCCTCACCTAAAGCCCCGACGGATCGAATAAAAGAAATCTCGTTTCTTCCGACGGGTTCCCGAAATGGGTCAGAGCAGAGGACCGGAGATTGCTGCATGTAACATTTTTAAGGAAGTGGTCGGTGCCCACCTTGGTCGACGAGAACATGGAGCTCATCCAGAACTGGCAGGAGACGAAGGACGCGAGGCTGAAGCCGGCGAAAAACCGAGCGAGGAGGTAGGAGGCGGTGGAGGAGACGAGGACGGTGGAGTAGACGGTAGGGGCCGACGAGGTCACAGGCGATGCCCATGAAGAGGCGCACGAAGGTGGGGAAATAGGACGGGTTTACAATTAAATGGACGGGACTAGCAGTCCCGTCCATTTTCTTTTTTTTCCACCGCTGCGCAAAATCGACCAAAAGGATCGATTTTGCTGTTTTTATTTTTAGAAGGTCGGTGTTGCTAGTTAAATTTGAAAAAGGGGTGTTTTTAAAAATTTGTCCCCCAAATAAAATGGATATAGGAAAATTTTCACTTACATAAATATATAAACTATACGCCGTCTCATTTCTCTTGCCCCTTTCCCGCCTCCTTTCCTCAAAACATCGAAAGCAAAAAGCCCTAGAAATTCGAAATCACCGACCCCATCCCCCGATGCCGTCGCTACGAAATCTCGAGATCGAGCTCCCAACGATCGACGCTAATTTCCAGCGATTTTGCGCTTCTCACGGCATTTTATAAGGCCCGATCTCGATCTCGATCTCGATCTTTTCAATTTATCGAATTTTATGTTATTGATCTTTTAATTGGACTTCAGAGTTTCGTTTTTGTAATTTGATCGATGAAAATTGAAATTGTGGAAACAATTTTACTTTGATGGATGAAATTTAGGGCTGAGTTGCCACTGCTCGAAGATGTTTGGGTTTGATTAGTTAAAAATTCTATGTTTAAAAACATTAGATTAATGCAAAAGGTAGTCCTTTAATCAAAGCATCGATATCATATATTTTCTATCTTTTTTAATGTAAATATGATGAAAAACCTTCAGTATTTTACAATGTACAAGACAAGCACAGTCCTGTTGAACGTTAGCTTCTCAAAATATGACCTTGTGCAGTGGAAGATTTTCTTATGCATGACTTCTCCAAGCTGGTTTCATTAGCTGAAGCTGAGGCACATGCAAAGGAGCTGAAAGAGGTTATGCTGTCATGAAACCCTTTCATTTTTAATGCATAAATGAACCGTCGAATTTAGTTTTGCTGTTCCCCCTATTAGTCTTTCTCAAAATCTGAAATCATCAGATGCCCTTCAAAGTTTTTCTTCTTTCCAATCTTTCAAATGTCTTCAGTCATTAATGTTGCGCGCCTTTGCGGAAGCGTGCTCGCACACCGAACGAGTCCGTAAGCACGGGAGAAGATTAACAAACCCAACTCGGGTACAATCCAATAAATATGACAAGCCAATCACAAACACAGATATTTTTCGTGGTTCGGCAATTTGCCTATGTCCACGGGAGCGGCACAAATAATTTCTTATTAATCACAAGAAATTACAAATAAAAGAAAAGATCTCAAGCTTGAGATCTCGCAAAACAATAATAGTGTTTTTAACTTAAAACACTATTTAATCTCTCTCTTCAATAACCAAAGAAACCCCCTTTAAATACACTAACCCCTTCTCCACAATAAATGAGAATGAGAGAATTGGGGTTTTCACAAATCGCAGAAAGGAAACCGCAAACCGCCGCCGCTGCTTCTTTTCCTTCTGCTCCGCTCAATTCGCGCTCGAGAACGAGGGTTTCCCTTTTATAGGGAAACCCTAGGACGAGCCTCTCCTCCAGCTGGCGTCCACTATTGCAGGCGACCTCCGATCCAGCTGGCGTCCACTCGACGTCAAATCAGGCGAGCCTCGCAATCACCTCGAGCCCCGCGCACACGACATGCGACTCCCTCGCCTACAGACGAATTCGACCTCGCCTGCACCTGCTCGCCTACAGGTGAGTTCGATCTCACCTCCACGCCTTCGCCTGTAGGCGAGTTTGACCTCGCCTTCGCCTGTAGGCGAGTTTGACCTCGCCTGCGCCTGCTCGCCCGCCAGGTGCGTTCTTCAATTCTCTACCTCGTCCATCATTTGATAAACATCAAAATTTAGACGAACACCAGAAGAACATCACGAGCGCCAAACCAGACCCAAAACAGCTGCACCATTATATTATGGCTGCATACGTATCCTCTGACTAAAATCAAGCTAATTGTAGTTTTGTCAAATGGCCGCCAACGGCCTCAACAATTATGAATGTGCAACAAGTTTTGATAATGATCAAACTTGTTGCTCGGAACCATCTTTGTGAGCATATCTGCTGGATTATCCTTCGTGTGGATTTTTACTATCTCCATATCTCCATCTTCAAGAACATCCTAAACGAAGTGATAACGAACGTCAATGTGCTTCGTCCTCGCATGAAGAACCTGATTCTTCTCCAAATAGATAGCACTCATGCTATCACAATGAATAGTGACAGGCCGCTGCGATATACCAAATTCCTTCAAAAGTCCTCGAAGCCAAATAGCCTCATTCATAGCCACTGTAATTGCCATATACTCTGTTTCCGTCGTTGACAAAACCACCTTAGACTGTAAGGTGCATCTCCAACACACCGGCGTACGGATCAAAGTGAACACATATCCCGTCGTAGACCGACGTTTATCCAAATTTCCGGTATAATCCGAATCAACATAGCCAATACACAATTACCCACCTTTAATGTCTCGCTCATAAAGCAAACTAACATTGAGCGTACCTCGAATGTACCTCAAAATCCATCTCACGACGTCCCAATGATCCACTTCTGGATCATGCATGTATCTCGAGATTATGCTCACCGCCTGTGACAAATCCGGTCTCATACATACCATCGCGTACATCAAGCTTCCAACTATGCTCACATATGGAGTCTTTGACATCAACTCTTTATCTTCAACTGTCTTTGACTCTTTGGTGAAAGATCAGCTGAAAGCTTCAAATAGGCTCCTAAAGGTATACTAACATGCTTTGTTTCCATGCTAACGTTAAACCGCTGTAGAACCTTCTTCAGATAAGCTACCTGAGTCAAACAAATTCTACCATTTGCTTTGTCTCTGCCGATCTTCATTCCCAAAATACGCTTTGCCTCACCCAAATACCTCATCTCAAACTCCTTTGAAAGCTGTGCTTTCAACTCATTTATAACGGATCTAGAAATAGAAGTAACTAACATGTCATCGACATAAAGTAACAAATAAATGTACGCACCTCCTTTCAACTTGTGATAGTACACACAAGGATCAAACTGGCTCTGAATGTATGATTGACCGATCATGAAACTATCGAATCGCTTATATCACCATCGAGGAGATTGCTTCAAACTGTATAGCGATTTCTTTAACCTGCAAACGAACTTTTCCTCCCTTGCAGCTCGAAAACCCAATGGCTGAGTCATATAAATTTTTTCAACAAAATCGTCATGAAGAAATACAGCTTTTACGTCCAACTGATCTAACTCCAAACCATACTATGCCATCAAAGCTAGTAAAATCCGAATCGAAGAGTGCTTCACCACAGGAGAGAAAACCTCATTATAGTCAATACCTTCCTCCTGTGCATAGCCCTTCGCAACCAACCTAACTTTGAACCTCACTGGAGTGCCTTCAATGCCCTCCTTCTTCGTGTATACCCACTTACAACCAATCGTCTTCCGCCCCTTTGGAAGCTGAACAAGCTCTCATGTATCGTTCTTATGAAGAGACTCTATCTCCTCCTACATAGCTACCTGCCACGAATCAGCCTCCGAACTCTGCTCGACCTTTCTGAATGTAGTAGGCACCAATTCATCGATACTCCATCGGAAGTGCATACGTAACTACTGTATTGGTGTACTGTGCTGGCGTCCGTATGTCTCTCCTATGTCTTCGAAACGCAATCGAATCCCGAACTTGAGTCGTCGGTCCCTGATCCTGCACATATGCACCCGTATCCTCCTCGTCGTCGTCGTGCCCGCCTGGCGTCACCTCAGTCGGCACTCTAATGGATACTGTACCATCTGGACAATGTGAAGCTGCATCGATCTCCACCACCTGTAATATCTCCTCCGTCGGGTCGCTCTTCACTTGATGAGAGCTGAGAAGCTTCAAGATAGAAGCCTCATCGAGCGTGACGTCCCTACTCAGCACAATCTTCCTATCAACTGGATCCCATAGCTTGTATCCCTTGACATCACGTTTGAATCCTATAAATATGGCCTTCCTAGCTCGAGGTTCCAATTTATCTGTTCTCACATGATAAAATACAGGGCACCCAAATACCTTGAGCTGGTCGTAGTCGTGTACTACCTTTCCCGACCATATCTTCATAGAGGTCTTCCCCTTAATCGTAGATGAAGGCAGCCTGTTAATAAGGTGGCTCGCATATGATAATGTCACAGCCCAAAAGATCTTCTCCAAACCACTCTATGACAATAAGCATCGGACATTCTCTAGTAAAGACCGATTTAGCCTCTCTGTCATCCTATTCTGCTACGGTGTATGACTCACTGTGAAGTGTCTCTCTATGCCTCGTCTCGACATAACTGCTGAAAGGGGTCAGAAGTATACTCACCACCGTTGTCGGATCGTAACGTCTTCCTCGTCTCGACATAACTGCTGAAAGGGGTCAGAAGTATACTCACCACCGTTGTCGGATCGTAACGTCTTGATCTTTCTCCCAGTCAAGTATACTCACCACCGTTGTCGGATCGTAACGTCTTGATCTTTCTCCCAGTCTGCAGTTCTAATCTCTTCTTTCACTCTACAAACAAATCTAGGACTTCATTCTTATGTTTCATGGTGTACACCCAACAACGCTTAGAATAGTCATCTACAAAAATGATGAACCAATATCGATCACCAAGTGATACAGTCTTGGTGGGACCCCAAACGTCTGTATGCACATAGTCCAAGATGTCCCTCGTCCTATGGATGGCAATCCCGAACTTTACCTTCGTCTTCTTGCCAAGAACACAATGCTCACAGAACTCAATCTTTTCACTCTTGGCTCCCTTCAATAGCCCCTGCTTGCACAAAACCTACAGTAACTTTTCTCCTGTGTGCCCTAATCTATAGTACCAAAGTCTGCTCATGTCCACCTCTGAAATAACTGAAACTACCTGGCCAACCTCGGTGCTCCCTTTCAGATAATATAAGTTCCGACGACGGACTCCCTTCATCACCACCAAAGATCTCTTAATAACCTTTGCTACAACATCCTTAAAGGTCATCTTGAATCCCTTCGCCTCCAAAGCTCTAACTAAGATAAGATTCTTCTTCAGCTGAGGAACGAATCTTACCTCATTCAATTCACAGACTACTCTATCGTTCATCCGAATCCGCACGGTACCTATCCCACAAATATCACAGAATTGATCATTCCCCATGACTACAACATCCCCATCGAGTCTCTCAAATGATGCAAACCAATCTCGCCTAGGGGTCACATGATAGGTAGCGTCAGAATCTAACATCCAATCTGGTGCATCCAAATGATTCACCTCCAGAGTAATCAAGAGAGAAAAGCTCGAGTCATCAGAATCATTGCCGCTAGCAACATTCACCTCATTGGTCTTCTGACCCTTCTTTTTGCCATTCTCCTTCTCCTTAAGCTTCGGACAGTCTTTCTTCCAATGTCCCTGTTCTTTGCAGAACGCACACTGGTTCTTAGCTAATTGGTGATGACCTCTAGACTTTGACCTTCTTCTATTGTCACCTCTCGAATATGGGTTTCTATCTCTCGTCGACAAGGCCTCTCCTGAAGTACTAGCGCGGGAAGTCTCATTGTCCTTCTTTCTCAAATCATAATTCGTTAAAGCGTTAGTAACTTCACTATAGCTGATAGAAGATCTCCCATTCAACAGAGTGAGCACGAAGGTATCATACTCCTCATCCGGTAATGAACCCAACAAAATAATCGTCTTGTACTCATCCGATATCTTCTCATCAACATTCGTCAAGTCCGACAATAACTTAGTGTAGTTGTTCACATGAGCCGCTAGTGAGGTGCCTCGGGACATCTCAAATATAAACAATATTCGTAGCAAGTGCAAACGGTTCTTAACACTCTTCGTCAGATACGTATTATTGAGAATCTCCCACATCTTCATTATAGACGTTACCCTAATCACATCATACTTCAGCTCCTGTTCCAAACATGACCTGATCACCCCACAAGCGTTCCTATTCATCTTTTCCCATACCGACTCTTCATATTTAGGTGATCTCTCTTGGACCATGATGGTCTCCTCTAAATTCTGTGCATTGAGCGCGTCCTATACGTCGCTCATCCACAAACCATTTGCCGTCATATTTTACTACATTAATTTTAGTGTTTTGAAAACCAACTTGAACTGTACCCGACATAATCTTGCTGCTTTCTTCAACTACTTCTCTCATACTCACAAACTCCAAATTGCAAAAAAAGATCCAAACTTTTATAGAATTAAAGAGATACCCAACTGAACCCTAAATCAGATTCCAAATTGATCTCCTAACCACACAAGGAAAGCAAGATCACCACGATACTTCTCAACGCTATCTCCACCGAAGCCTAGAACTCCAAGAACCAAGCTTCCAAATTGAATCTTCCTCCACCCAATGCCAAAACCCTAGATCTCAATTCTGGATCTCTGATATCAATTGTTGCGCGCCTTTGCGAAAGCGTGCTCGCACACCGAACGAGTCCGTAAGCACGGGAGAAGATTAACAAACCCAACTCGGGTACAATCCAACACATATGACAAGCCAATCATAAACACATATATTTTTACGTGGTTCGGTAATTTGCCTACATCCACGAGAGCGGTACAAATAATTTCTTATTATTCCACACTGGTGCATCCAAATGATTCACCTCCAGAGTAATCAAGAGAGAAAAGCTCGAGTCATCAGAATCATTGCCGCTAGCAACATTCACCTCATTGGTCTTCTGACCCTTCTTTTTGCCATTCTCCTTCTCCTTAAGCTTCGGACAGTCTTTCTTCCAATGTCCCTGTTCTTTGCAGAACGCACACTGGTTCTTAGCTAATTGGTGATGACCTCTAGACTTTGACCTTCTTCTATTGTCACCTCTCGAATATGGGTTTCTATCTCTCGTCGACAAGGCCTCTCCTGAAGTACTAGCGCGGGAAGTCTCATTGTCCTTCTTTCTCAAATCATAATTCGTTAAAGCGTTAGTAACTTCACTATAGCTGATAGAAGATCTCCCATTCAACAGAGTGAGCACGAAGGTATCATACTCCTCATCCGGTAATGAACCCAACAAAATAATCGTCTTGTACTCATCCGATATCTTCTCATCAACATTCGTCAAGTCCGACAATAACTTAGTGTAGTTGTTCACATGAGCCGCTAGTGAGGTGCCTCGGGACATCTCAAATATAAACAATATTCGTAGCAAGTGCAAACGGTTCTTAACACTCTTCGTCAGATACGTATTATTGAGAATCTCCCACATCTTCATTATAGACGTTACCCTAATCACATCATACTTCAGCTCCTGTTCCAAACATGACCTGATCACCCCACAAGCGTTCCTATTCATCTTTTCCCATACCGACTCTTCATATTTAGGTGATCTCTCTTGGACCATGATGGTCTCCTCTAAATTCTGTGCATTGAGCGCGTCCTATACGTCGCTCATCCACAAACCATTTGCCGTCATATTTTACTACATTAATTTTAGTGTTTTGAAAACCAACTTGAACTGTACCCGACATAATCTTGCTGCTTTCTTCAACTACTTCTCTCATACTCACAAACTCCAAATTGCAAAAAAAGATCCAAACTTTTATAGAATTAAAGAGATACCCAACTGAACCCTAAATCAGATTCCAAATTGATCTCCTAACCACACAAGGAAAGCAAGATCACCACGATACTTCTCAACGCTATCTCCACCGAAGCCTAGAACTCCAAGAACCAAGCTTCCAAATTGAATCTTCCTCCACCCAATGCCAAAACCCTAGATCTCAATTCTGGATCTCTGATATCAATTGTTGCGCGCCTTTGCGAAAGCGTGCTCGCACACCGAACGAGTCCGTAAGCACGGGAGAAGATTAACAAACCCAGCTCGGGTACAATCCAACAAATATGACAAACCAATCACAAACATATGATTTACGTGTTCGGCAATTTACCTACGTCCACGGGAGCGGCACAAATAATTTCTTATTAATCACAAGAAATTACAAATAAGAGAGAAGATCTCAAGCTTGAGATCTCTCAAAACAATAATAGTGTTTTTAACTTAAAACACTGTTCAATCTCTCTCTTTAATAACCAAAGAAACCCCCTTTAAATACACCAACCCCTTCTCCACAATAAATGAGAATAGGACAATTGGGGTTTTCACAAATCGCAGAAAGGAAACCGCAAACCGCCGTCGCTTCTTCTTTTCCTTCTGCTCCGCTCAACTCGCGCTCGAGAATGAGGGTTTCCCTTTTATAGGGAAACCCTAGGGCGAGCCTCTCCTCCAGCTGGCGTCCACTATTGCAGGTGACCTCAGATCCAGCTGGCGTCCACTCGACGCCGAATCAGGCGAGCCTCGCGATCACCTCGAGCCCCGCGCACACGACAGGCGACTCCCTCGCCTACAGGCGAATTCGACCTCGCCTGCACCTGCTCAAGTTCAATCTCGCCTCCACACCTTCGCCTGCAGGCGAGTTTGACCTCGCCTGCGCCTGCTCCCCTGCCAGGTGCGTTCTTCAATTAATGTTAATTGGGAAGCTCTGTAACTAATTAATCTGGTGTCGTGATTCGTTCTTATAATTATTATATATAGACACCTTTTATCTGGTTTGTCTCGTGGAAATTAGTAGCTGCAATACTTTTTATCATGTCTAAAACGACTGAAACTCACGGGATATAATCATAGTTCTTAGCTATATATGTAAACAACCCTTTTAAATCGTAATCTTTAAGCTGAAACGAACTTGAACCTTGTCCAACAAGTTATGAAAATGGATGTGAAGTGTAGGATTTATAACCAAGTAGTATATGATGAGTTTTTTAAATTAAACATGCATTGTATAATTGAGTACAGGTCTGAACAAATATATTCATATACCTAAGGAGTGTCCAAGAAGTGTTGGGTACAGGTACGAGTACGACATGTGTTGGGTTTGGATACGGCTCCATATTAGAAGCACACAGGTAACATAGCTGCCACCTGTTTCTTTGGATCTTCCAAGATACTTAAGGCTTCGTTTGGATACCATGGTGTTTTTCTCATTGTGTTTTTGTAAAAAAACACCACGATGTTTTGTTTTTCTCTTAAAATGTTTTCAAAACACCATGTTAAGTATTCTTGGTTGACACTCGTTTGACCCATTATAACACTAGTATTAAACATATTATTAATATATTATATATTAATTATAATAATATATATTATAAATAAAATGTTATAATATTTAGTTTACATTATTATAGTATTATAAGTATTAATTGTAATGTAATATAATATTGTATAATGTATTATCATATTATATTGTACTTTAATGAACTATATTATATTTAATGTTATTACTAGTATGTTATTAATAAATTAATATATTATAAATATTTTAATATTATATAATACAATATATTTTTAATATATTAGAGTTTATTAATAGTACTTTAATAATATATTAGTATTTATGATATAAATAAATATTATATTATTAATATATTTACATTAACATTTGTTAACAATAAATTATTTTATTATTAAAATTTATTTTACTTTATAATAAATTATATTATTTATTTCATGATATAATAATATTTTATATATTATATTATATTTACTGTACAATATGTTATTATAATAATATTATTATATTGTTATGTTATTATTAAATATGTTACTATTATATGATATTTTATAATTATTAATTTATTACAATTTATTTATTAAAAAAGTTAATAATATTATAGCGATTATACTATTGTATAGTATATTATTATATTATTATTATATTATTATTTATTGTCAATAACATTTTTATTATTTTTATTAGTTTATTTATATTTTATTATTATTTATTTACTATATAATACATTATTAACATATTAAATATTGGTATTTAATATGTTACTATATTATTATATAAGATATTTTATTTGTTATCATTTTATATTATTTAACAAATATTACAAATATATTAAATTAACTATAAAATATAGTATATTATAATAAGCATGTTGATAATAACTCTATAATAATTACATTTAATATATTATGTTAGATATTATATTAACACATTCTCAAACCCAAAACACCAATCTTAAAACACTTAAAAGGTGTTTTGAAATAAGTGTTTTGTTTTTTATTTGAGAATGATTTAGCTCAAAAAACATCATGGTTTCCAAACGCATTGTGTTTTATTTTTTGGCAAAAACACCATAGAAACAAGCAAAACACAATGGTATCCAAACGGAGCCTTAAGCTATTTAAGTGGTTCATACTTTTTATATGAAGTATGCTGAACTAAATTTCAAATGTGAAAATAGGGAATCTGTCAAATCCTCTCTATCATATACGGTCAGCACCAGCCATGGCTGAATGGAGTGTAGTTGCTGCAGGATGCTATGCAGAATAAGCATTTTCTTTCCACTGGATGTGAAGGGTACTTTGAAACTAAAGCACTTGTCCTTAGCAGAAAGAGTAAATCACCTGACTTTCAGTTTAGACGTTTTTTTATAAAAGCTTGGTGACAATGTCTGTCTTTCTGAATGACCAGGATCGATATGCTTCTCGAGGGAGGATTTTGTGAGGGTCAGTTAACAGAAATAGTTGGGCCATCATCTTCTGAAAAAACACAAGTGAGAAACTCTTCATTCTTGAGCTCTTGTGCATTAATTATTTGTGAAGCCAACTTCTCACTCAACGAACTTTCAGTCATCAGCACGGATCGATGGATGTCGTAAGCCAATAGACAGCTAGATGTGTCAAATGTTCTCTAATGAGTCATCTACTTTGATCATCTATCATGCTGGTCAGGGGTGCTCTCATGATAGCTCTTTATGTTTATACATGTCATAACTGTTATACAAAAAGTTTAAGTTGTTGGTTGTAGCTATCGGTATGTATCAGTTAACTGACATTTAACTCCTTGTCTGGGTGTCTCTATGTCTCAACCATGTGGCAATATTTCCAGCATAAGCATAACTCAAATATGACTACAGGAGAAGGTGGAATATAAGGGGTGGTTTGGAGTCATATGTGGTGAACTCTCCACTTTGTAGTAGCAGCTATATGCACGAGTAAGAAAATCCAAAGGATTTATTTCTGTACATAGGCACTTTAAATGATCCAGATGATTGAGCATGCATTTTCTTTCTGAGTTGCAATTGTTATTTGCATCAGTATGATATGAGTGAAAATCCATGGCATTTGTTGAGAGGGGGATGGAGGAAAGAAGTTGCTTATGTTTTAGCCAATATTATCTCGACCTTACTTTGATACTAAGAATCCTTGAGTTTTCGTTTGCATAATTCAATGTTGATCTGTCACAGGTTTGTTTACGTGTTGCTTCACATGTTGTGGGCAACCATTTGGTTGTTGTATTCTTGGATACATGCAATTCCTTTTCCGCGTGGCACATTGCGTGCATCATAGATCAGTTTTCAGGTCCCTCAGTTAAAGAGGTTAAATTTCCACTTCATTGTACATTGCTTCTGTTCTTGGTTCTTTCTTTTCTCCTATTGCATGACCCTCTAAGATTGACAACTTACTTATATCCTGGTGTGAAATTGTGTATATTTTCTGTCATTTTGGTTTTCAGGTCGGAAAGACGGCTTAAGAGGGTAATGACTAATATTATATGCCAGCCAGTTTATGACCTATTTGAGCTCCTGGGTGTACTTCGCCAACTAGAATTCTCATTAAAGGTTTAAGTTCTTAGTTGTAGAATGACGAATAATCTAACTAACATCAATAACTGTTTCTGATTTCTTATTTTTGTGCTTCTGATAAATGCTTTAGGTAAAAAATGAAAACCCAAGGACATCCCTGTTGATTGCGGATTCAATCTCATCTCTCATAACCCTTATTCTTGGAGGCAAAGATTCTCAAGGTATGGTCTTATGTTATTCTATATGACAATTCCTTCCTCGTTTATATGACAGGGTATATGTTTGATAATTTACATGAATATCTCCAGAATAGTTAGTCTTTCAATATGGGTACAGCCTTTCCACATTGATATGACAGGGTTTATATTTGATAGTTTACATGTGTCTCCAGAATAGTTAATCTTTGAAAATGAAAGTTACTTTTATTCTTTTAAAAGAAATAACATTGTCCAAACTTTTTACCTTCCAAATATGTCATTTGTCGTGCAAAACTTTAGCTTATGTTCTTGCTAAATTGTCCGAGTTTATCATAATAGTCCTGCTATTTGTAAAGCATAAACCTAGTGACTTCATTTATTAGTAAATTATAGTTGGGGGAAGGGCTTGGAATTTTTCATATTTTAGCCAATAGAAGTGGTTAGTAATAAATTTCCTTTTATTTATTACATGTGTCTATCAATAAGCATCATTATATTACCAATTTAACCATGTCATAATGTCAATAATTTGGGATTTCTATACCATTGAAGTTACGGTTACACACGATCATAACTTCTTCAGATGCATTTACCTTCTTCCATTTTCTTATCTGTTTGATTTCAACACAAAATAATGCACTGTGATATCCCTTTCCTAGATAAATCATCTGTAGCTGCAAGCCTGAAAATTGAAAGCCCAACTTATTTAGACCACTTTAGAATACTTGCAAATGCTTTGCTATTCTTCCATTTTTAAATCCAACTTATTTATCCATTTTAGAATACTTGCAAATGCTTTTTCATGTGTTTTATTTGCTTATTTACCCCAAGTATTCAGAACAACTTTTAGCTAAATTTCCAGTTCCCCATGAGTACTTCTAAGTATAGGACTTCTTGTTAGTGGCAAAAAAATGTAAATCCAATATTATTGTTTTGGTATTTGATTTAACATTTTATGTGATGTAGAATTGTGGAGGTAACCAATCTTAGTTTTTCATGTGCTTCTGGCATAAGAGCTTTTTGTGGCCTGTATTTGACACTTAATTATGATCTTTTCACCAAATGTGAAACATAAAGTGTAGTAAGCGATTTAGTAACTGATGGAATTGCACGACGATCTTTGATGTTGTCTGTTAAGAAAAATTAGCAGAAGAGCGCAATCTTGCTGCATTGGTAAGTGCATTTACATATCCTTGCCTGAACTTTAAAACAGAAGAATTGTTTTGTTTCCTTTTGGTAAAGAGTAGTGAATGAAAATTTACGTCAAACATACACATGAACACACACTAACATACACATGAACGCACACTTATGTATTCTTCTCCTTCAGGGTGTTCACCTCTTGTTTTTCACTAGTGATCTTAATCAGAATGAAGTGACTGTAACTTTTATGTTCCCTCTGTACATTTTGTCTGCTAGAACACCTATTGATTTCTGATGTAAATCCCAAGACAAGCAAGCATCAGTCTTACTCAAACTTGCAACTTCTTGGATGAGTTCTTTTTCTTATTTAACATCTTAACCTGAAGCTTGCCATTATACCTACTGTGCCTGCCTGGTCCATGGAAATCTAAAAATGGCCTTAAATGGGTATCTCAATATGACTGACATGATTACACGTGCTACTGTGGAAAACATATGAACAGGCAATTGATCTTTTTGTCATGAGAACTGTTGGGACAAACCCGGGACCTAATAGAGCAGGGTCGCAGCAATAGTAAAGCAAAAGTAGAGATAAAATGATAGACACACAGATTTACATGGTTCGGCACTTGATTGCCTACGTCCACGGGCAAGGATAGAAGAATCTACTATGAGGAGAAAACTCTGGAGTTACAAACTCTCTCTTTACAAGGAGAAACTCTCTCTATTTTTTCTCTCTCACTCTTCTTATATAAGAAGTTGTTTCTGCGATGAGTTTTTCCTTAAGGATTTGAAGCCTATTTATAGTTTTTGGAAAAATACTATGCACAATAAAATATTAATATTTTACTGTGCATTTCTAAAATCTTCAAACTTCACGGCTGCTTTCGGTGTGATAATTTGAGGTGGGTCCCACTCCTTTTGTTTTCTTTTATAATTGTCAACAATTGTGATCTTAGTGGATTCACATGGGCGGTTGATTGCTGACAATGACTATACTGATAGGCATTAGTGATATATGCATGAAGACATTAGTGACAACATGTGTGGATTGCTTACGTCTCCATCAGACCACAAGAGGATCTACACCAAATGAATTTGTCAGTATTGACTGCTTTTGTCAAAAAATCTGCTAGGTTGTCTTTGGTGTGAATTTTTTGCATATCCACTGTTCCTTCTTCCACTTTCTCACGAACGAAGTGATACTAAACTCGAATGTGTTTGGTCTTTGAATGAAAGGCTGGATTTCTTGCCAAATGCAAAACACTCTGACTGCCACAAAATAGAGAAATCTTCTTTTGTTCATAGCCGAGTTTCTCCAGCACCATCTTCAACCACATCGCTTCTTTACTGGCTTGTGTAGCTGCTACATACTCTGCTTCTGTTGTTGAAGTAGCCACAACTGACTGCAGTTTTGAAACCCAGCTTACAGCTCCGCCAGCAAGTATAAACACATAGCCTATGGTGGATTTGCTATTATCACGATCACCTGCATAATCAGAATCAACATATCCACTGACAAAAAAATCAGATCCCCCATAACATAATACAACATTTGAGGTTCCTTGAATGTATCTTAGAACCCTCTTTACAGCATTCCAATGCTCTTTACCAGGATTCGCCATGTATCGACTAACCACTCCCACTGCTTGTGCAATGTCTGGTCTTGTACAAATCATCGCGAACATTAAGCTTCCCACTGCTGATGCATACGGCACTCGAGACATCTCCATCCTCTCTTCTTCACTGCTAGGACTCATACTGGAGAATAACTTGAAATTAACAGGAAGTGGGGTAGAAATTGACTTACAATCTTGCATGTGAAAGCGTCGCAAGATTTTCTTTAAATAGTTCTTCTGAGAAAGGCAAATATTCCTATTAATTATGTCTCGGTAAATTTGCATCCCTAGAATCTTGTTTGCAGATCCTAAATCCTTCATTTCAAATTCCCTAGCTAACTGAGCCTTTAATTCTTTGATACGATCTTTGTTGGGGCCTGCAACCAACATGTCGTCAACATACAACAATAAGATAACAAAGTTATTTTCACCAAACCTCTTGAAATATGCACAAGGGTCTGAATTAAGTCTGTTGTATCCAAGGCTCATGATGAATGAATCAAATCTCTTATACCAACACCTCGGCGCCTGCTTTAGACCGTACAGAGATTTGTTCAATCTGCAAACCAAGTTCTCTTTTCCTTTTTCTTCAAAACCTTCTGGTTGGAGCATGTAAATTTCTTCTTCAAGATCTCCATGAAGAAATGCTGTTTTCACATCTAGCTGCTCTAGATGTAAGTCAAATATAGCGCTCATAGCCAGGACTATTCGGACTGTTGTTAGTCGCACTACAGGAGAAAATATTTCATTAAAATCAATACCTTCTTTCTGAGCATATCCTTTTACCACCAATCTAGCACGATATCGATCCACTTGATCATCGCCATTTCGCTTGATCTTGTAGACCCATTTGTTTCCAATGGTCTTTCTTCCTTGTGGCAGTGACACAAGTTCCCAAGTCTTGTTTTTATGGAGAGCTTCAATTTCTTCCTGCATTGCTGCTATCCACAAAGATGCATCTGTGTCATTTATAGCTTCATGAAAAGTTGATGGCTCCCCATCTTCTGTTAGAAGACAGTATGCAATATTACTCTCCGTAATATACTCCGAGTGCCAAGTCGGTGGTATTCTCTCACGAGTTGACCTTCGAACTTCTGGAGCCTCGGACTCGACCGGTTCTTGTACATCATGCTCCGGTGTTGCTTCAGAAGAATTCAGATTATCTTCTACCTGAACAGCTACAGTCTCTGAGTCCTTCCTCGAACTGCTTTCTTTCTCTTCACTTTGTAGTTGGTTCTCTACAAAGATAACATCTCTGCTGATGATAACCTTACGGGTAGTGGGATCCCACAGGCGATACCCCTTTACTCCATCAGCATATCCCAAGAATATGCATTTTCTGAATTTTGAATCCAGCTTTGTAATTTCTTAGGCATTGTACATTACGTACACTGGACATCCAAATATATGGAGGTTGGAATAATCAGCTGGTTTGCCAGTCCACATCTCCATCGGCGTCTTCAATTGTATTGCAGTTGATGGAGATCGATTTATCACATAACAGGCGGTTTTTACTGCTTCCGTCCAAAAGACTTTTTCCAGATTTGCAGTAGGCAACATAGCTCTTGTTCTTTCCAACAAAGTTCTGTTCATCCGCTCCGCCACTTCATTTTGTTGAGGAGAATAAGCCGTACTGAATTGTCTTTTGATGCCTTCTTGCTTGCAGAATGCTAGGAATTCACCGTCTGTGTATTCTCCTCTATTATCTGTTCTCAAGCACTTGATCTTCTTCTCAGATTCAAGCTCGACCCGCGCTTTGTAGGCTTTAAAGACTGAGAACACATCCGCCTTCTTCTTGATAGGATACACCCAACATCTCCTAGAGTAGTCATCAATAAAGGACACAAAATATACACAAAGTACTTTGCTCCTCCTAAGGATGTAACTGGTGCTTGCCATACATCAGAATGAACCAGTTCCAGAATAGCTTTGCTTCTAGAACTCGATGTGTTGAACTTCAGTCGATGCTGTTTGCTTGTAACACAATGCTCGCAGAATGTTGAACTTCAGTCGATGCTGTTTGCTTGTAACACAATGCTCGCAGAATGGAAGAGCTACCGAATTAAGACCAGGAAGCAGCTTCTTATCGGAGAGAACCTTCAAGCCTCGTTCTGACATGTGGCCTAGCTTGCGATGCCACATCATGATTTGTTCTTCTCCACGGCTGGTTGATGCCACACATGAATCAGCTTCCTGCAGAGTCTCTCCCTTGAGCATGTACAGATTTGCAGCTATCTTTTCTCCTTTTATCACCACAAACGCCCCTCTAACAATCTTCATGAGTCCATTTTCTATATGAGTCTTGCACCCGAGCTCATCTAATTACCCCAAAGACAATAGATTCTTCTTCAAGCCCTTCACATGTCGCACATCTTGAATGGTGCGTATTATACCATCAAACATTTTGATTTTGATAGTACCAATACCACAAATCTCCAAGGCATGATCATTCCCCATGAATACAGATCCTCCTGAGATAGGTTCATATTTGTGAAACCAATCTCTCCGAGAGGTCATGTGCCAAGAGGCTGCTGAATCTAGAAGCCAGACATCAGCAAACTTCTTTCTGCCTTCATCAACAGTGGTTGCTCCACTGAATAGAATTTCACCATCCTCTGACGTGCTGACAACGCATCCTTGAGATGTTGATGGCTCTGAAGACTTTTTATCTCCACTCTTCTTGTTGTGCCAACACTCCGATTTGACGTGCCCTCTTTTGCCACATTTGTAGCATTTGATATTCTTCTTACTTCGTGATTTCGATCTACCATGGGCATGACTCCCACTGGAGCCACGTTCTGTTGATCTTCCTCTCGTCACCGACAAGGCCTCCGCTTACTGCGAACTTGTATGCCTGTCTTCCTTGTTCTTGCGCCGATTTTCTTCCTCCAGAACAGCGGCTGCAACATCGTCGAAGACTAGATTGTCCGTGAGGACGTTGTTCGTCAGGTTGATGATGAGTTGATCATACGAGTCAGGTAGACTCTGAAGTAGAAGTTCTGCACGTTCATTCGCACCAACTGTATATCCCAACGTTGTGAGTTGGGAGAACAGTGTGTTTAGGGTGTTGATGTGGTCGGTCATCGATGTAGATTCCGCCATCCTCAGAGTGTAAAGTCTTCTTTTTAAGAAGATTTTATTGTGCATGGATTTCGCCTCATATAGCTTTGTTAGAGTATCCCAGATCTCATTTGCTGTCTTCTTCTCCTCTATGCTTGACAGCACCCCGTCTGCTAATGCCAGATGAAGATTTGTAATAGCATTTTCGTCCATCTCGTTTTACTTCTTATCATCTGTGATGTCGTCCGGCCTTGCACCAATGGCCGCCAGGCAATTATCTTTTTTCAAGATAGCATTTATCTTCAACTTCCACAGTGAGAAATTACTCCCGTCGAATTTCTCGATCTTGAACTTCGCCGTCATTGCTTCTACCACGAACAGTAACTTCTTACTATTTCACGTAAATAGTACTGTATTTATGAACAGTAACCGTATCCGTGAATAGTATCGTACTTATGAATAGTACCGTATTTGTGAACAGTACCGTACTCGTGAATAGTACCCATCACCTCCAAAGGGTAAATGATAACCTAACTTATTTTCTGATGTGGAGGATCCACCTTTGGTGGTAGCCACAGAGCATACGATAAGTAGATATATACAAGTACCCTAAGTTGGCTCTGATACCACTTGTCGGGACAAACCCGGGGCCTAATAGAGCAGGGTCGCAGCAATAGTAAAGCAAAAGTAAAGATAAAATGATAGACACACAGATTTACGTGGTTCGGCACTTGATTGCCTACGTCCACGGGCAAGGATAGAAGAATCTACTATGAGAAGAAAACTCTGGAGTTACAAACTCTCTCTCTTTATAAGGAGAAACTCTCTCTATTTTTTCTCTCTCACTCTTCTTATATAAGAAGTTGTTTATGGGATGAGTTTTTCCTTAAGGATTTGGAGCCTATTTATAGTTTTTGGAAAAATACTATGCACAATAAAATATTAATATTTTACTGTGCATTTCTAAAATCTTCAAACTTCACGGTTGCTTTCGGTGTGATAATTTGAGGTGGGTCCCACTCCTTTTGTTTTCTTTTATAATTGTCAACAATTGTGGCTTTCGGTGTGATAATTTGAGGTGGGTCCCACTCCTTTTGTTTTCTTTTATAATTGTCAACAATTGTGATCTTAGTGGATTCACATTTGAGGTGGGTCCCACTCCTTTTGTTTTCTTTTATAATTGTCAACAATTGTGATCTTAGTGGATTCACATCGGCGGCTGATTGCTGACAAGAACTTCTAAAGAGAATCTCAAATTACCGGGAGGGCATTGTATTCGATGGTAGCAAGTCATGCTCAATTCAAGCTTGCACCAAGGATGGACATAACCCTTGTGATAACTCCATTGAAGTTATTCAGATTGATGTACACCTATTTAATCTGCAAGGAAAAAGTTGAAACTAACAGTTTTCTGAATAATATTTGTTTGTCATGATAGCAGGTAACCAATCACATGGGGGGTGGAGAGGGAGGAATTTTGAAGCCTGCTTCGGGAGAGAATTGGAAGAGTGTTTCAACGCACTGCTGCTGTTAATATCACAATCAAGGAAGGAACACCTGTAGTATGTCTGTTTTGAAGCAGTCATCTGTGGTAAATCTTTTGCAGTCCTCATCGATAAGTTCTATTAAAAAACAACATGTGCAAAAAATGAGTGCAGCAGAAATGAGAATGTTGCTATGGTCTTATGGGTATACACTAAAAGATAGAATAAGAAATGAGTGTATCCGTAGTAAATTAGAGGTTGCTCCTATTAAGGATAAATTGTGAGAGAATCGACTAAGATGTTTTGGTCATGTACAACGGAGGTCTCTTAGTACACCGGTTAGGAAAATTGATTGTATTATAGTTAATAGGGCTAGAAGATCTAGAGGTAGACCTAAAAGAACTTGGTTGGAAGCAATTAAGAAGGATATGATTATAATTAACTTAACGGAGGAGATGTCTCATAATAGAATGGAATGGACGATCATGATTTATCTAGCCGACCCCAAATATTTGGGATAAAGGCTTTGATGTTGTTGTTTTATCTATAGGTTCCATTATCTAAGAGAGTGGACTCATGTTTGAGGAATTATCTACTATCCTATAATGGACGGTTTTGATTTGTTTTGAGCAAAAAAAGAATAAAAAACTCAAAGGGTATATTATCATTTTTGTTTAAAATGAATTATAAATTTATAATCATCCTAGATATTTATGGATGGTTGTGATTGGAAAAGGGCTTCGTGTAGGCTGTCTAAAAATCACAATAGATAGCTTATCCCCCATCAACCACCGATGATGGAAGTTACAATCTGACGACTTCCAGAAGGCTGTAATCTGAAGACTTTCGCGTAGATTGCTGAAGGTTACAATCTGACGACCTTCACGACAACTGATGGAAGCTCTACTTCGACAGCCTTCACAATCAACATCGGGAATTACAATCTGACGACTCTTATATTCTCAAGGAGCCAAGACGAAGATTACAAGACAATGATCTTTGCAACGCTATGACAAAAGAGATTACTTTGTGATAATCTCTTCAAGACAAGACGCGGAGGTCCTCCCCGTGTTTCAACATCAAAACGCCAAGGTCGAACCCGCGTTACAACATCAAAACGCCAGGGTCAAACCCGCGTCACAACATCAAAAAACGCCAGAGTCGAACCCCGCGTCACAACATCAAAAAACGCCAGGGTCGAAACCCGCGTTACAATATCAAAACGCCAAGGTCGAACCCGCGTTACAACATCAAAACGCCAGGGTCGAACCTCGCGTTACAACAAGCGAAACGTGAGCGACCCTCGCGTTCGTAGGGGTCCAGCCAACACCGACCCCTGCGTTTCTAAGCTACAACAAACCAAAACGCGAGCGACCCTCGCGTTCATCAATGTTCAGCCAACACCCAACTTCGCGTCTCAATTCTAAGAGGCGAAGTTGGGTTCTGAACGCCAGATTGGGCGTTTTGACTTGTTCAAACACAAGCAGAACGGCCTCAAAACCGTTATCCCACGTTCTGAGGGATTTTCGCCCACTTAGGAGCGGATTTAGAGGACAGTTACACCCCCTTAATCCCCCTATAAAAGCGAGTAAACTCAACTGAGTTAAGGGTTCGGTTCGATTTTTATTGGCGGGGGTTTTTGGCTGGATTTTTCGGATCTGAGAATTGGCAACAAGAGGGAGATCGACGTTCATCCTCAGCTAAGATCGACCACCAGAGCTTTCTTCTAGCCTTGGCTTATTAACCGATTTTCGGTTCAAATCAACTCTTTTACAGAGTTCTTCTAAACTCGTTCAGAGTTCTCAAACTTGCCACGCAAGTTCTCCACAACGTCAAATCGTGAGGAGAAGATATCGTTCCAGTGAAGCAAAACAGCGGATCGTCAACGGAGAGCAATTTCGACGCGAGCAATCGAAGGAGGCATTCCATCGCCACCGTGAAGAACCCAGTTTTAAACAAAGAGGAAGAACCGATTTCGTTCTCCTCTCTTTTGTAATCAAGTTGTAATCGAGATCAAAGGAATCAAAGTCAAATTTTCTTTATTCTCTTCTTTGCAATTTTCCCACAAACA
>NC_033801.1:128501480-128525749 GCF_001876935.1 Asparagus officinalis | reverse complement strand
TGAGAAGTGGATATATTATTAGACATGAATTTGGAGTAAGCTGCAAAGTCTGCATTGATGATTTAAAAGAAGTTTTTTTTGTTAAAAAAAAAAGAGTTCTTACTTACTATCTATGAAATAGCCTATAAAAAGTAAAGTAATGTTTTAAACATATAAAAATCAATGGACAAACTTTTTTGTTTTTCGCTGAATTTACTTGAACCTTATCATGTACAACTTTAACATGTTATCACAGGATAATGCTAAGTATTTATCCATCCTTGGTGAATGAATGTCACATGGGCTGATGGCCGTACTGAAAAATGTATGTACACCTTCGCCTATGCCTCTTCTTTTCTTGCCTAGCGAAACCTTTTTTCTATATCCATGAATCACACTGGCAGTGCATGATCCTGTGAAGGGAAGGAAACGGAAACAATAGCCTATAATTCACCCAATTTTTCCATTGCATCAAGTTTATTATATCTACTAATGCGACCGGCTGCTTTTACATGCTTAACTGAGTTTTCTCCCCCGATTCATTTACTTTTCTTGATAATTATACCTGCACATCCAAAATGGTAGGTTTCTAGCGCTAATTCTGGGTTTGCAAACTGTATATTACTACAAATTTACATTGATTAACGAATGTGATTGTGCTCTGGGACCATTTGGAGTTTTTCCCCCTTAATTCTATTTTAAATCTTTTTTTTTTTGCTCATGTTGTCTGGTACTTTAATATGTAGCCTGTACATTGAGATTCTCTACAGCCTGTTTGGGAGCTCACTTAGGGAAGGGAGGGACAAATTGTCAATTTCCTTTCCCTCCTTTACGGGCACTGACCCGCCTGATTTGTTTGGGGTGTAGGATTTTAGCCTAAAATTTTCCCACCTTCCCCTCCTCTTCCCTCCCTGTAAAACTCCCAAACAAGGCTAAACTCCAATTTCTCTTCCCCTTTCCTTCTCTACCCTCCATCCAAACGCAGGGTTGGTGTTTTGAGTTCGTTGAGCTCTCTTTAACAAAACAAGGGGAGGGGTGGAATTACCCGGCCATTTTCTTTTAATGTTATTGACCGCAATCAACCTTATCCTTTCTCGTTCCAACAGATCATTTGTTCTCTCTAATTACTTACGTGTCATTTTGAAGAATAAACCGCGAGTTCTATCTTTACGTAGGCTTCTGGTCATACTGCGGAGTTTGTGATCACCGATGAAGCTAGCTGACAACTGCATATATATGGAAGATGGGATAGAGGAAAACTTTGAGATATCGAAAGAAGCCGGTGGGCCCAGCGGCTGTTCCTCCCGCTCCAATCCCCTTGGATAGGAGAAAACATCTCTGAGCTAGCTGACCAACTCTTTGTTTGTGAGTGGCCCATTTTGGCTTTTGTACTCAAAAGAGGCGAGAAAGCCAGTGACCTTGCAATGCTGGATACACGAGAGTCCACTCCACCAAGGCTAATAAACTAACGGAATATATGGCTTTGCCCTTCGCCGGTATGAGATCATCAGGCACACCGTTTGAATTATTTAACCTGATAGCAGCTACAGAGAGAGGTATGACAATTCTCTGCTCTTATTATTTTGTAAGTCTTTTTTTTTTTCGTGATGTAATAATTATGTTGTGTGTTAAGCGTCAAGGTTCATATGCATTTTGCTTACTTACTGCTTATCATCTAGATATCAAATTATTTGCCACCGTTGTTTTGACTGCACAAGTAAAATAGATGGGTTCATTCAGATACGAGGGCCCGAGAACTTTTGGCTTGAGTTGTTCTTTTGGGTAGGGTTGGCCACTTGGCCTGTAGGTGGAGCATGAGGATCTATAAGTAGCAGCAATGATCATGACCTGCTGCTTTGGACCGTTGCCAACGTGAGAATTCTTGGGTGATCACCGGCTGTCTCTGCTCTCTCAATTGGTATAGCGCATTATTTTTAATTACAACCGTTTTCTTAGTTGTAGAGATGTGGTATTTTTCCTTGGGTTTTAACCAATACCTCCCCCAAGCCACCACCTAAATAATGCCGACTGTGTACGAGTACTTGCATCAGGCTATAGTTTGATAAAACAGGACAAACTCCTTTAGAAGTTGGCCAAACCGACTGCCATCTTTTTAGATTACCATGACATTGAAGGAAATCGTGCTATGTCTACATGCATAATACACAGCGGAAGACATGTATGTATAAAAATACTAAGCATGTAGAGAGCATGAAATATTCATATGGATCGTCTAATTAAATCTAACATGATCCTTATTATTAAGTGAGCATACAAGAGTTAGAAAGTCATACTTTCGTAGCGTGATTCGATGGAAGATCGAATAACCCCTAGCTCTTGCTCCTTGTAGTAGAAAATCTCCTTGTAGTGGATCTCCAAGTCTTCAAGTGAGCTTGATAAAATGGGAGTCTTCTTAAGACACAAGGCAAGATATCCACCCCGGGGTTCTTAAAATCCTACTACTTCCTCTTGCTCAAAGATTGCTAAAGTTTAGTAAGAGGAGAGCTCTCTTTTATTCTCTTATGAAAAAAAAAACATGGTATGTGTATTTCATAAATGAGAATACCAAATTATTATCACTAATACAGTATTTCATAAATACGGTATATAGTATTATTCCAATCTTTAACTAATTAGTCACTATATGACCAAATAAATCAAGAGTTGACCAAAAGTCAACTGTTGACCAAAAAGTCAACTAGTTGACTAAAAGTTAACTTTATGGGAAAAATACTGGAATTCATTTCCTAAGCACATAGCATTCCGATTTTACCGATATACATAACCGTTTATGTGTATCCGGAAGAAATCATATATGCGTATCAATCATACGCATCACTCCATAAATTGTGTTTCATAGGATTCAAGTACGCGCTTGGTGTGACTCTAGGGCCCAACTTAAAAAACTCGGTAGTGGATCATATCCATAAGTACAACAGAGGTGCTAGCTACACATGAAGATCACCCGGGTATAAGTTGTGATAAAGGTCTGCAAGATGCTTATTCAATTTTATCAGGATCACTCAATGATAATACCGTACAGTCCGGTCTCTTCGTCAAACCATGTCAAACTATTGAGCTTAGGGTATGACAAACTGTCAAACCCTAATAGCTTGATTAGTGTTTATTGATATTAAACTCATAACCTATAAGATCAAACTGACACTCAGTTTATCTTATTCACCTTGGCCAAGGATTTCCAGGCTATAGTTATATCAAACAATCTTATGACATCAACCCCTATACTGGGAGAGACGAATCCCTTCTTGGTATCTTAATATCTACTTATGTCTCGGGATGTACCCAACAAGAACCGTTATGCACAATTCACTAAGAACTGTGGTTAGGTAAAAGTCTAAATACATCTTTACTGACATATAAGATATTGCACTCATGTCTCAGGTCAAGAGACTACTATGTACTATATCACTTGAGAACTTCTATTTGACAGTTAAGTATATTACCAACTAGATGTTCTCGGCGAGTCGTTCAGTCAACTCATTCACTAATGAGTCACCTGTATACTGTATCTTGATGTCTCACATCAATGATCTAAGAGATTGATCATCTCCTTCAAAAGGAGAAATAAAGCATACACTAGTCTAAACCAAAGTGATGATGTCCTATCTCAACACTTCATCAACTAGGAACATTTTAGAATATACGTTACCGACTAATCAGATCTCTTCATTACGATCACTATCCGAAATGTCTGATAGTCTAGTATTTATTCTAAGGACATTATCTCTATATTTAGAACATCAGATAAATCTGACCAAAATAGCATACTATCATTTTGAACAAGGATATTATATACATATAGGTCCTGTTACAATATACAATAATTACCTGTAGGACACCTATATCTAACAGACATGACCAAAGAATTGTTTCCATGTGTTAACAAACTTCCAACTTATTATTCCAACTTGTTTCGATGCTCCCAAGTATTCGCTGGAAACGTGTAGGCTTGTGATTTGGGCGAAAGATTTCATCTCGGACTCTTCTCTCTCAACACATTGATCAACACGTACGTCACTAAAAGTAGCGGAAAGCGAGAGCCTAGTAGTGTTTATTACTGTATATTACGCTCTTGACTAATAAAAGGCTAAGACAAATGACAAGGACCGAGTCCTTTGACGTACGCATCGTCATGTTCTTTAGTTTTGTAGCTGGCAAACCCGTGGGGCCCGAGTCACGTGGCCTAGCTTGGAATCTGCCCTGTGTCCTTAACTCGAATTCTTAGATGTTCGATTGCGACGCAACTCATATGACAAACGTAGCTTGTGGCTAGTGATAGTAAGAAAGCTAAATTTGAGGTCCAAAAAAATGAAGTGAAGGTAGAGATGGTAACAGGCATCGCAACTGTCCGAGAACGGTAGAAGCAGAGTACACGCTTGTAATTTGCCCTTCTAGTATCAAACGAGTCAGACGAGAGGGGGAAATTTTGCAAAACAGTACGTTTTTGCTAATTATTTAGCAAAATAGACCGTGTTGCTAAATAATTAGCAAAATAGACCTCTTTTCAAAAAAAAAAGAGATCGATTTTGAAAAACAAGACTCAGAAAACATACGGGACTACTAGTCCCGTATGTTTAGAGCCAACTTAATCACGGATTAGTGACTCGGAAAACATACGGGACTAGTAGTCCCATATGTTTTCTGAGTTCATCTCAATGTTTTGTGAAATTTTTCGAGTTCACTAATCCGTGATTAAAATATACAAGACTACTAGTCCCGTATGTTTTCTGAGCTGTTTTGCAAAATAGACATCTTTTTGGCCTGTTGGCAAAAAAAGGTCTATTTTGCTAATTATTTAGCAAAACGGTCTATTTTGCTAAATAATTAGCAAAAACGGACTATTTTGCAAATTTTCCCAAAATAAAAAGGCATCATACACATGTACAGAAACAACCAGATTGAGAGAAGGGAAAGGGTTTCAGGGCACGGAAGTGAGCTGGACCGTCCATTAGCATGCCAAATAAGGAATTTTGGATAATTTTGTAGGCGGTGCTATAGCAACACCGTGTTTGACGTTCAGTGTATTTATGGAATGGGTTTCTCTATCGTGTGCCCGCATACGTTAAGGAATATTAAATAATGTCCAGATACTTTCATTATCATAGAAATGCGTACAAACTTAGTGGTTTTGAGCTGAAATGTGGGTTGACGTTCAGTGTATTTATGGAATGGGTTTCTCTATCGTGTGCCCGCATACGTTAAGAAATATTAAATAATGTCCAGCTACTTTCATTATCATAGAAATGCGTACAAACTTGGTGGTTTTGAGCTGAAATGTGGGTTTTGGTTTTTATAGGTATAATCCAGGTTATATCTTTGTATAATTTAAATTTGATGCTCTAATAGCTAAAAAAAGTTGCCAGCCTCTCGATCAAATTGGCTGAAACATAATATAGCGCATGGAGAATGTGGGAAGCATGGAAATCGTGTAGACTGTTTTCCCGGGGAATAAGGAGTTTCAGTCAATTCTCAGTAGTATAGTTAATCTATATAACTTGTAGGAGAAATTGCTTTTGGCCCCCAATTTTCTTACAAGTATTCCGCCCACCTCCAATACTTTTTCAACACTCGCAAAACCCCCAAAAGCAAAGCCATATTTCTCTGAGCCCCCAAAACATAAAACCCAAGAGTTTAAAACATGTGAAGACCATATATAATAACATTTCTCTCTCTTTTTTTCTCATGATGTCATTGTGATGATTTGAAATAGGTTTTTTGGGGGAAAATTCTAGTTCCCTCTAAAATTTTCCAACCCCGTCGACATCGGCGATGAAACTTTCCCGGCGTTCGTTCATGAGGCTAAGAAAATTGCGATCTTGACGTCGAGTTGCGATGGATTCAGCGTCGTCGTTCCGATGAAAAAGGTAGGAACTCCGGCGATTCCCGGTGTATTTTTTCCCTTTTTTAACTTGTACTTGAATTTGAGTGCTATATATTTTTTTGTTATTTTACATATTGTTGAATTTTTTTTAAAATTGATGGCTTGAAATTAAAGTAGAGCCTGTAAATTTATATATTGTTGTTATTTCACTGTAATGAGTTTGTTGTTTAGGTTATGAGTTGGTTGTGAAGGAATGTTACGTGTTAATTTTGAACGTTACGAGTTAATTATGAAGATTAGGAGTTGGTTGTCAAGATTAGGAGTTGGTTGTCAAGGTTACGAGTTGGTTGTCAAGGTTAGGAGTTATGAAAGTTACGCGTTGGTTGTAAATGTTATAAGTTTGTTATGAAAGTTACGAGTTGTTTGTGAAAGTTACGAGTTGTTTGTGAAGGTTACGAGTTGATTGTGAACCTCGGTAAGGAGCTGGTTGTGAAGATTACGAGTTGGTTGTGAAGGTTAGTTAACAACAATCACAATCAACTCATTGTCGAGGTTCACAAACAACTCATAACATTCACAAACAAGTCGTTAACTTCACAACAAACTCATAACCTTGACAACCAATTCGTAACCTTGACAATCAACACCTTCACAACCATCTCCTAACCTTGACAACCAACTCGTAACCTTCACAGTCAACTCCTAACCTTCACAATCAACTCATAACCTTCAAAACCACCACATAACCTTCCTTCACAACCAACTCATAACCTTAACAACAAGCTCATTATAGTGAAATAATAACAATATATAAATTTACATACTCTAATTTAATCTCAAATCATCAATTTTAAGAAATTGCAACAATATATAAAATAACAAAAAAATATAGCACTCAGATTCAAGTACAAGTTCAAAAGGGGAAAAAATTACACCGGAAATCGCCGGAGTTCTCGCCTTTTTCTTCGGAACGACGACGCTGAATCCATCGCAACTCGTCATCACCGTCTTCAAGATCATAGTTTTCTTCGCCTCAGCTGGGAAAGTTTCATCGTCGATGTCGACGTCGTTGGAAAATTTTAGAGGGAAATTCTCTCCCCCTCCAAAACTCATTTCAAATTATCACAGTAACATCATGAAAAAAAAGAGAGAAAGGGTATTATGGTCTTCACATGTTTTAAACTCTTGGATTTTGTGTTTTGGGGCTCAGAGAATTGACTTTGCTTTTGGGGGTTATGGGAGTGTTGAAAAGGTCTTGGGGGTGGGCGGAATACTTGTAAGAAAATTGGGGGCCAGAAGCAATTTTCCCTAACTTTTATATGGTATTGCAGTTAAAAGTGTAGTGAATCAAATTGGTTACTATTAGGATTTGTTTGGATATCATGGTATTTTTCTTGTTGTGTTTTTATTAAAAAAAACATCATGGTATTGTGTTTTCCACCTAAAGTGTTTGTAAAATACTATGCTGAGTGTTTTTGGTCAAGATTTGATTGACCAATTATAACATTAGTGTTAAATATATTATTAATAGTAAGTATAATAGAATATAATATTGTATAATGTATTATAATATTATATAAAATTTTAATGTATTATATTACATTATAATTATTACATATTATTTTTAAATAAAAATATATTTAATTATATTATTGTATCAGATTATTATATTATAAATATATTTTTATTATATTAACATTTGTTAGCAATAATTTATTTTACATTATAATACATTATATTATTTATCATATAATATATTAATATTTTATATATTATATTACACATACTATATAATACATGCTATATAATATGTTATTATTATTTATTATTGTATTACTTATGTTGATGTACTAGTGATCACACAATCAATATGTATTCGTGTTTGGATGAGTTTGTTGAGGATTGATGAGAGACCACTTTCTTCCCCGACTTTATGTCTGGTTTTTGAATTGGGAATCTGAGAAATCTGCACATGTAGATATTTGTGAGAGGATGAGGCTTGGTTCCCTCTTTGTACCTCAGATGATCAAGTTAGCTGATAAACTTGAGTCGGGTAAATAAGAACTATGAGAGTTCTTGTGCGTATGCAGTATGATTTGCAATTTCAGAGAATTTGAATTAGAATCAGATCCTCGGTCAGATCTTCCCTTTTTCCGTAAAGATAAAATAGTACATATATTTATACCTAGGGTAGATTGGCCACTTCGACCGTCTGTAGGAAGGCGGTGGTAAAGTGTGGGCTGGCAACTATGTCAGCGCTTGCTTACAGGTGTCAGCTGGCGAGTAGGGCAAGTATCACTTCAGCATTAAACGAGAAGTGAGCGGTGACATGACAGTGGTCCATGTGGTCCGATGAGTCATGAAGACTATCGAGGCTAGAGGCATGATGCGCCTGCCATGCATTAAATGCGATATTGACACGTTGCCAGTGAGGATAGGCTCGAGGAAGAGGTTGTCCTTTAGCTTCGCCGAGAAGTAACGTCTTTTGAGTCGTCTGGCAAACAGTCAAGTGGGCTTATGGTGAGTCGTGTTCGACAAAAGGGGGCGACAAGTACCGCCTTTTGAGTCGACATGAGGGGGTGTCGACTCGATAGGTCGGCTGAGTTGTCGTCTCTACAAGTCTCTAGCCGCCAAGTTGATTGGGGACATAACATGCAAAAGTATAATTGTCCGTTGTTCGATACTGAGTTGCACTCGGGCGAATGAGAACACCATAACAACTTTGACTATATTATTATGTAATACATTATCAACATTTTAAATATTAGTATTAATATGTTATTATATTATTATATAAGGTATTTTAATTATTAACATATTATATATTATTTAAAAAATATTATTAATATATTAGATTAACTATAATATAATATAATATAATATAATATAGTAAAGATGTTGATAATAACTATATATTAATTATATTTAATGTATTATGTTAGATGTTATATTAACACCTCAAACTCAAAATCAAAACACCACACTCAAAACACCTAAAATATGTTTTGAAATAAGTGTTATGTTTTTTGTTTGAGAATGATCTAGCTCAAAAATATTATAGTTTCTAAACGCATGGTGTTTTGTTTTTGGCCAAAACACAATAGAAATAAGAAAAACACTATGGTATCCAAACAAAGTCTTACTTACTACTATTACCTATATATATCACAGATTGTAAAGAAAGAGATCATATTAGCGATGTACCTATATGCGAATCTAACTTTTCAGCAAAAGAAGTATTAACATGAAGTTAACCAGTCAAAATATAATGTTTCTTATAAAACATTTTATTGTTTTTTCTCTCATCGAAGGTGGTCTTGAATTGGAGACCCTTGTGCAGTTCTTGGATTCATCTTAAAGAGCTTATATAAAGGAGAAATTTTAAAATAGATCCATTTAAAATTTTATTCTCCACAATCGTCTCATTTGAAATTTATTTACAAAACCCGACTTAGTTTTGACCACGTCAGCAGCGTGGGTTGAAACTGAGCCGATTTTAAAAAAAACGCTTTCTTTTTAATTAGTCGGGTTTGCCAATCTCGACTAATTAGACACTAGTTTAATTACAAAAGTTAGTACTATGGACTGAAACTACAGTTCAAAATAGTAATGGTTACCAACCTCGACTATTTAGAAGGTTAATTAATCAGATTACTAATTAGTCGGGTTTGACAATCTTGACTAATTAGAAAGAAATCTTCTAACATGGTTAAAACCGGGTCGATTTTTTGTGCATATGTTTGAAATGGGGCGATTCTAGTGAATAAAGTTACAAATGGGTCTTGTAGGCACTAAAAAATGCCAAGAAACAAGAGAGTGACGAAGCTTGTCATTGGTAACGAGGTTCGAACCTCGTCACTGAAGCTCATTCAAAAAACGAAGTTCGTCAGACAAAGGTCATCACAGACGAACATCGCCAAGCAACACCTCACCCCTTAGAAGACGAAGTTCGTCATTTGAGACGAAGTTCACTCAGAAACGAAGTTCGTCATTGAAGATGAAGTTCTCCTAGAGACGAGGCATGTGTTATAATATAATATAGTAAGCATGTTGATAATAACTATATATTAATTATATTTAATGTATTATGTTAGATGTTATATTAACACCTCAAACTCAAAACCAAAACACCACACTCAAAAACCCCTAGAAGATGTTTTGAAATAAATGATATGTTTTTGGTTTGAGAATGATTTAGCTAAAAAATATTATAGTTTCTAAACACATGTTGTTTTTTGGCCAAAACACAATAAAAATAAAAAAAACACTATGATATCCAAACAAAGCCTAACTACTATTACCTTTATATATCACAGATTGTAATGAAAGAGATCACATTAGCGATGTATCTATATGCGAATCTAACTTTTCAGCAAAAGAAGTATTAACATGAAGTTAACCAGTCAAAATATAATGTTTCTTATAAAACATTTTATTGTTTTTCTCTCATCGAAGGTGGTCTTGAATTGGAGACCCTTGTGCAGTTCTTGGATTCATCTTAAAGAGCTTATATAAAGGAGAAATTTTAAAATAGATCCATTTAAAATTTTATTCTCCACAATCGTCTCATTTGAAATTTATTTACAAAACCCGACTTAGTTTTGACCATGTCAGCAGCGTGGGTTGAAACTGAGCCGATTTTTAAAAAACGCTTTCTTTTTAATTAGTCGGGTTTGCCAATCTCGACTAATTAGACACTAGTTTAATTACAAAAGTTAGTACTAGGGGTTGAAACTACAGTTCAAAATAGTAATGGTTACCAATCCCGACTATTTAGAAGGTTAATTAATCAGATTACTAATTAGTCGGGTTTGACAATCTCGACTAATTAGAAAGAAATCTTCTAACATGGTTAAAACTGGGTCGATTTTTTGTGAATATGTTTGAAATGGGGCGATTCTAGTGAATAAAGTTACAAATGGGTCTTGTTGGCACTAAAAAATGCCAAGAAACAAGAGAGTGACGAAGCTCGTCATTGGTGACGAGGTTCGAACCTCGTCACTGAAGCTCATTCAAAAGACAAAGTTCGTCAGACAAAGGTCATCACAGACGAACATCGCCAAGCAGCGCCTCACCCCTCAGAAGACGAAGTTCGTCATTTGAGACGAAGTTCGCCCAGAAACGAAGTTCGTCATTGAAGACGAAGTTCTCCTATAGACGAGGCTCTCAATGCCTTATTCTTCAGTAGACGAAGCTCCTTCAGGAAACGAAGCTCGTCAGTGAAGACAAAGCTTTTGTAGTTCGTCAGAAGAAGTCCACGAGACTTGCTATGCAGCTGGACTCGACCATCAAAGACGAAGCTCACCATATAGCGAAGCTTATAAATAGCCGCAAGCAGCTATGAAGAAACCAACGGAGTTAGCTCAATCAGAAATCGGATTTTTGGCAGTGTTCGCGCTTAAGCTTGGAGAAGCTCTTTTGGAGATCCTAACCTCAGACTAACTTTCTCCTCGAATTGAAGCGATCTTGCTTCGATCGTCAACGAGAAGTAAGCTCGACGCGAGCATCGAGCGAGGCGTCTCATCGCCACACAGAACCACACGTTAAACAAAGGAGGAGCCAAATCAACATCCCCTCTTCCGTACTTAAAGAAAAAGCAATTATAAAGAAATTTTTACCGGGCGATAGAACCTCGTCAGTCAAGGGGATCAATCACAGGACCCTACATGCCTGTTTTAAAATTTTGTCCTCGTATATAAATTCTAATCCTTCAACTGTTGTTCATGTGATGGCTTTCTGTCATCAAGATTATAAACTAAATTATTGCGGGATCATCATACTGCTTCATACGGTTTAGTGAGGGCGGGGCCCACAGCTCACGTGAAGAGAGGTGGTGCCTGTCCCCACCAAAGAAGACCAGAGAGGAGCAGAAAGACAGGAGTTGGGTTCAGGATTTTAGAAGCAGGCCAAGGAAAAAAGGGCGTTCGGTACGTAGAAGCGTTTTAAAATCCCCCTCTATCACCTCCCACCCAATGATCCTTCACCTCCCACGTGATCACCCTGGCCCCCTCTCCCATCCCATCGCATCTCCTCCTACTTATTTAAGCTCCTTTATATATACGATCACCCTCCGCTTCACTTCAACTACTACTACTACACCTCTTGATCTCTCTCTTGGCTCTTAAATTAATCTTTTATCATGGGTGAATCCTCTGCTTCCTACATTAGAATGGTAAAGATAGCATCCTTAGTAAATACCCATAGCCCCCTTTTTTTTTAAAAATTTTATTTTGGGTGTATAAAATCCAACTTCAACTACTATAGCTTTTTGCATGTCATTAATAAAGTGCTTTTGTTTCATTCATGCAGGTGCAACACTTGATAGAGAAGTGCCTCCTTTTCCACATGAACAAGGAGGAGTGCATGGAAGCCCTTAACAAGCACGCCAACATCATGCCGGTCATCACTTCAACCGGTAATTATTTTTGTATAAATCTTCTCTTCAGACTTTGTGATCAAGCCTTGTTAATTAGCTAGAATCTCTCTTTTTTATTTTTCGAAAAAAAAATCGGAACGGTTTCATCCTCGACTACGAGAACAGGAAGCCCCCGAATCTCTGCATGGAAGAAGTTGCAGGAATAAAAACGGTAGTTCCTGCAGGAGACCGGATGAGGATCCGAGTCGCGCGCTAAATTACACAAAATGCATGAGTTGCTTATGTTATGTCATTGCGCATCCGAATTATTTTTTTCCTTCGATGATGTCTTTTGCGCGCGCGCGTCTAAATTTGTATTTTTTTTATGATCAGTTTGGACGGAACTGGTGAAGGAGAACAGGGAGTTCTTCGAGTCGTACGCAAGAGGCAGAGAGGAGCGAGCTTTGGAGATGGAGACGATGCAGAGGATCCAGAGGATGCTCCAAGAAACAGCGGCCAGAGATCCCGACGACGACTAACTCCTCACTCCCAAGAACTCAGGACTCAAAAACATCCGTCCTCCTCCAACCTGCGGCCAGGAGATCGCTAGCGGTCACTGGTCTCCCGTCTGTTAATGCTAGATTCCTAGTGGCAGGATCTCGTAAATAACTAGAATAAAAATTCATGCTTGTACAAAGCTGATGTCTCTGTTGATCGGGACCGGGGGCTGCGTTCTTTACTGTACACGTGGCAGCGTTGTATTCCTCGGTTAGCGACGGCTCGTGAGCCGTGACGCCTGTCGACTCGCGGGCCTTTGATGATGGCTCATGAACTATAAAGGCCATGGTGCAGGAGAGTTGCATGCATATATTGTACAAATAGAATGCATAATTTGAAGTGAGTGAAAGCAACATTCCATCGAGAAGAAACTTCTGGTTTTAGATAAAAATATTTTCACATGCCTCATTAGATCGTGATAATAGCAATTGATCACGTGAACAATGTTTGTCGAGTGCAGATTCCGTCAGAATTGGCGGTGGGATCACGCACGCAGCTCTAGCTAGCCCCGCTTGGTTTGGGTGTTGGGTAAAAATCCCTCGCTATCTAGCTCAAAATGCTCTGCACCGAGCGGGGTGTTCTGATAAGATATGCGCTCATGCTTATTTGCTTCTAAACATTCTCAAAACAAAGAAAATTTAAATACCATAGTGAAACGAAAAGAAAAAAAAGAAGTTTCTTTAAACATATTGTTGACAATGCAATTTTCTTCAAAAGTTCTTTTTAATGGGGGTAACTCTGTCAACTATGACTAGTCAAAAATAAAAATAAAAAACAACACAGAAGGAAGAGATAAATATCTTAGATAAATACAACACTTTCGAAAAGTAAACCGTATAATTTGTTAACGATTGTTAATAGAATTGAAGGAATTATTCAATAATTTTTGGAGTTAATTAGCACTTACATATCTAATATTTCACACTCTGCAAATATATTTTCTCATCATCTATTTTTTTGCAGCTCTACCCGGAAGTTTTTTAAGATTTGCACTTTAATACATTCTTTTTATGCAAACCTGAGAATATTCCCCAAAGATCCCATTGGACACACAAATGCTTTGATGCTCCGAAAATAAGAATTTTTATAATTTTTAAATGGATGTAAAATTAAAATTTTGGGCTGAAAATAACAAGGGTGCATTTGTCCTTTTCTTTTCAATTCCTATCCTATTATTTCTCTGTCCATAACCACTTCACCCACCTCCCTTGTTTCACGTTTACTAGGTGAATTGCACACGTGCAATGCACATGGTATACTTTTTAGATTTAGTTAAAATTGATAATTTAGTTTAGCCTAATTTGGAGCTTATATACATGTTTAAACAAACATATAATAGTGTAATTTTCAGATTTTTATTTTTCAATGTACAAAAGAATATAAATCAATACAATTTATTACACTTATTTCTAAATGAATATTTTCTCGTAAATGGGGTATCAAATTGTTAATGTTAGTATGTAGAAAGATCCTCTGACTTAGTTCTAAATCTTTTCAGTGAAAATATAAATAAAAGTATAATTTTACAGTCGACAGTTAATTTTTTATTCCTCTTTATAATGATAAGAAAGGAATTGACATATGCATGTTATGCATAATTTTATACAATATGATTAAAAGCAAGAACAATAATATCTATTTTAAACACAACTTTGCATTATAATACCAGTTTTTTGTCATAAATATGGAAGGAAAAATAGAAGAGAGAAATCTAATATGATAGAATACGGCTAAATTAGATTTTGTTAAAGATCAAGTGAGAAATTAGTTGAAGAAAACTAACCCTTCTCAAATATTAGTTTTATCCTTTTCTATGATGTTTTCAACTCCAAAACTACCCTCTAAGTTCAACCTATTTACAAATGTAGGTGTGGAAGGCCTATCAACCGCATAATCCCTTAAATTGTGGATTAGAGAGCTAGATTTTTGGCTTTTCTATTTACAGAAGATGCCATGGAGCACCGAAGCTGTTGGCTTTTTTTTTATAGAACTTCGTAACTCTTAATTTTTGTCAAACTTTCTTTTAGAACTCCTTTGGTTCTATTTTAAACCTATCTAAATTATTTTTATTAAATTAGAATTGAGATAGATTTTATAATAAAATTTTACTAAAAAAAATAAGCGTCAAAAGGTTTTTTACAATTAGCATGTGAGTGTCATGTAGAAATTTTCAGGAGAATACTATCATGTTTGCATACCAAAGGGTATTAATGTGCAAATTTAAAGAATTTGGGTCATAACTTACATAGGTTCTGCCATGAACAAGTGAAATGCATATTAGTGCTAAGAAGTAGACACTATGGGGTATTTAGGTACATATTAGCCTAATTTTGCGCTGGGGCCCAAAATCGGGCCCAACATTGGATAAAGTAATTTCTAACCGCTTCGGATCACTCTCTCTCCTCTCTCTTCAGGGTTTTAGTCGCCTCCTCCTCCTCCTCTCTCTCTAGGGTTTTGCGATGGATTCCCTCTGTAAATCCTCGTTCCATTCAAACCCTAGCCTCTCGCTCTCCGTCCTCCCATCTCGATCTTCCTTCCTCAAGCCCCAGTTCTCTCTTCCCCTAAAACCCTCCTCCTCCAAAACCCTAACCCTGATCACCACCCGCGCTTCACGAAACCCAAACCCTAACCCTAGCTCCAATCCAACCCAAACCCTAATCTCCACCGTCGTCAAGCCCGCCCTCATCGGCTCCCCCAACTGCTCCACAATCTGAAACCCTAATCGGCGAGCTCAACGAGCAAACCCTAGAATCCCGCCTCCAGTCCAACCCCGCCGATGTCACCTCCCTCCGATCCCTAATGGAGCTCAAAGTCAGATCCCGCAAGCTCCCTGAGGCCATCACCATTGCTGATCGACTGATCGAGCTCGAGCCCGGCGAAAATGACATTCCTATTCTCAAAGCCCACCTTCAGAGCTACAATGGAGAGACTGAGTCTGCAAAATTAGGGTTTGAAGAGATCCTATCCAAAAACCCTTATCTTGTTGAAGCTTATCATGGGCTTATTACGATGGTGTCACAATCGGGGGCTGATGGGGAATTGAATGAGATTTTGAAGAGGGTTGAGGATGCAATGGCAATGTGTAAGAAGGAGCAAAGGAAAGCGGAGTTGAAGGATTTTAAGCTGTTGATTGCTCAGGTTAGAGTGATAGAAGGGAAATATGCGGAGGCTTTGGAGATTTATGAAGAGTTGGTTAAGGAGGAACCGAGGGATTTTAGGCCGTATTTATGTCAAGGGATTATATATACTTTGATGAGGAAGAAGGATGAGGCGGCAAAACAGTTTGAAAAGTATAGGAAGCTTGTGCCAAAGGGGCATCCTTACGCTCAGTTCTTTGATAATAATATGGGCATGATGAAGGGGTTCTCAGCCATGGAGTAGAGTGGAAGAGTGGAGGTTTATTTTTAAGAATGAGAAATTTGAGGTAAGATTTGTTTGGCAATTTTTGTTTGATTGTAGATTGCTAAATTTTTGGGTCTTATATCTATATTTCGTATGAACTAGGTATTTATTTGGCAATTTGGTTGGTTAGTGAAACTTTTAGTTTATGTAAATAGGTCATGCCTTAATATCCCCTAAAATTTAGTGATTTTTTCCATAAGTGTTGAGTATGCTCTACGTTTATGATTGTTGAATTGTGCTTCACTATGGAAGTTGTGTTTATTTTTCTGCCTAATTGTTCAGTATGCTTTCTTTGGTGTCTTGGTTAGTAAAATATGATGCTCCATGAGGTGTATTTGAAAATTTGAATGATGATTGAGCTACCAACATAATCATGATAGGTTGGTATTGAAGCAAGCATAATAATGATAGGTTGTCATTGAAGTAATCTCCCAATAAATAGTTTCTTGAATCTCATTGTGAGATTTAGCTTAGAAATTCATAACTTGCTCATATCCAATGATGGCTAGCTAATCATGACTGCTTTGCTTTATTTTTCCATCTTAAATTTTTTAGTATTGGAATTATGTGAGGGTTAGTTTTTAAGAATCGTGGCAATGTGAGGTAGTCCTGACTTCCCTTAGATTTGTTTCAGTCTGGCTAGAAATGTTTGGGTATGTTTGTCCATTTGAACCATCTTAAATTTTTTTAAGCATTTGAGTTATGTGAGGGTTAAAGTTAAGTATCGTGGCAATGTGAGATGGTCCTGACTTCCCTTAGATTTATTTTAGTTTGGCCAGAAACTTTTGGATATGCTTCTCCATTTGAACTACAAACTATTGTTAGAAATTTGAACTGTGTATAGTTAATTGTCATTAGGTCAAAATAAATGAAAATAGATCGTGAGTTTCCCATGAAAATTGCAAAATGTTGAACTTCATACTTATTGTTAGTGGATCGAAAGAGATGAAAATGAAAGAAAGTTGTGGGTTATAACTCATAAAAATTGCAAATTTTGAAATATTCATTCTTAATTGTTATGAGGATGAAACAAATGAAAATTGACAAAAATCGTCTGTTTGAACTTGTGAACTCATGAATTTCAAAATACACATACTTAAATATCGTTGGATCAGGAATGAGGACTAAAATCAATGTTTTAACAAGCGGGCCTAGTTGCCTAGGCGCCCGCCTAGGTCATGGGAGTGCCTATAAGAGGGGCTTCTGCTTATACAGACTGCATTGCTTAGGTTAGTTATGATTTGTTCCGCTGTAGCCTCTATGTTCTCCACCGTCCGAACTTCTACGGGCTTCTCCACTAACAAACACCTCTAACTTTCCAAGAACCTCCATTACCATTTAAAGAAAGAAAGAAAAATCTGCTTAGGTGCTAGTCCGGCGCCTAGTGCTTTCTATAACATCAACATTTATTATCAATTGTTGTAAATAAAAAATAAAAAATAGAAAAACCACCTAGGCCCTGTTTAGACTCCTGCCTAGGTGCCTAGGCCGTATAGAGCATATGGCTTTTTGTATCCTTGACTAAAATCATAGATTACTATCCATGAACATCGTGAATTTTAAAATACGTATACTTAATTGCTACATGGTCAAAAGGAACGAATATGAAAAAATTGTGGATATAACCTATAAACGTAGCAAAATTTGAAGTACCCCTCGTTGCTATTGGGTCGAACAGAGTGGAAATTGATTTAAATTGTGTTATAGCTCATAAAAATCGTGAATTTTAAAATATGGTTTAGTTATCACTGGGTCAAAACGAATGAAAATGAGCAAATAATGTGGGTATTAACCCATGAAAATAGAAAATTTTGAAATACCCTTGTTTAATTTTCGTTTGATTGAAAAGAAAAAATGAAAATAGTTATAGGTCATGAAAATCAAGCAATTTTGAAGTATATGCATATTTGACTGCCATTAGGTGAAATGAATGAAAATGGACAATAATCATAGGTTAGTCTCTAAAATTGTGAATTTTAAAATACACATACTTAATTGCTATTGAGTAGAAAAACCTAATATGAATGAAATTTGTGAGTTATAGCCTATAAAATTGCGAATTTGTAACTAAACATACTTAATTGATGTTGATTCAAAATGAACCAAAATTAACAAAGTCGTGGCTTATAGTCCTTTAATATTCGTGAATTTTGAAGTACGCATACTTAATTGTCATAAGGTTGAAAGAAACGAAATTGAATAGAAATCATTGCTTAGCATATGGAAGTCATGAATTTTGAAGTACACATACTTGATTGTCATTTAGTAAAAAAAAGAAGAAAACAAAATTGATAACAACATGGGTTAGAGTACATTAACAAAAATCGATTTAACTCGTGGGCTATTCATGAAAATCATGAATTTGAAGTACACATACTTTATTGCCATTTGGTTGAAATGAACGAAAATGAAGAAAAATTGTGGGTTATATAGCCCATGAAAATCACGAATTTTGAACTACCCATTAATTGCCCTTGGATTGAAACACACGAAAATAGACAAATTTTAGGTTATAGCTCATGAAAATTGTAATATTTTGAAGTATATATACTTAATTTCATTGGCTAGAACTAGAAATGAATGGATGATGATTGGGGGTTATAACTCATGAAAATCGTAAATTTTGAGGCACACATAGTTAATTGTCATGGGTTAAATAGCCTATGAAAAGCGCGTGTATTGAAAGTAAGGATAACTAATTGTCATTGAATCAAGACATGAGTATAGACAAAAATTCGGTTAGTAAGCCAAGATCTAAGCTCTAAGATCTTTGTTGCTGATGATGGAAACTCCCTAAAAATGAATGCCGATCTCCAAAAGATTCCCCCGAACTCAGTTGAATTTTTCGCCATTTATATGGGTTTTAGGGGTGTAACCACCCCCTAAAATCTCTCCTTAATGGGGATGTAACCGACCACGTTTCGTGGAAAACGGTTTTGAAACCGTTCAATGGTTTAAGGGGTGTAATCGCCCTTTAAAATCTCTCCATAATGGGATGTAACCGACCCTATTAAGTGGAGATACGGTTTTGAAACCGTTCAGGTTCTGTTTGAACCAGTCAAACGTTAAAAGTGACGTTCTGGGCCTGAACTCTGCGTTTTAGACCTAAAACGTAGAGTTGGACATGTGCTTGAGGCTGAAAACGCCGTGTTCGCACAGCGTTGTGAATCTGAAACGCAGAAATGAACTTTGTGTTTTGGAATTTTAAAGAGATAGTTGACTTCTAATCTCTTTCATTAGGGCATTAGCAGAGATTGTCATTTTGTAATCTCCACCTTAGCTTCTTAAAATGTGGGAGTCATCAGATTGTAACTCATGCAGTTATCTGTGAAGACTACTGAATCAGAGTTTCCATCGATTATCGTGAAGATCGTCGAATTGTAACTTTCTCGATATACGTGAAAATCTTCTAATTGTAGCTTTCATTTGTTGATGTGAAAGTCATTTGTCTGTAACTTTCATTGTTGAATTGTTTATGAAAGTCGTCAAATTGTAACTTTCATTGTCGGTGTTTAATGGCGCTCAACAGTGATTTTTAGACAGCTTACAATACTTTATTGTCATATGCATACTTTATTGTCACTGGGTCAAAATGAATGAGAACAAAGAAACATTTTGGGTTATAGCCTACGAAAATCACGATTTATTGCACTACCAATACTTAACTGTTATTGGGTTGAAACACAAGAAAATAGACAAACGTTGTAAGTTATAGCTCCGACAAGTAGCAAGGTTTTGTAGTATGTTAATTTCCATTGGGTGGAAGTTACCATAAATGAACAAAATTCGTGGTTATAACCCATGAAAATTCTAAATTTTGAAACATGCATAATTAATTGTTATTGGGTTAAAACGAACAAAAATTGACAAATCTTGTGTCAGATAGCCCATGAAAGCCATGAATATTGAAGTACGTATAACTAATTGCCATTTGGTTGAAGCGAATGAAAATAGGCAAATCATGGATTATATAGCTCATAAATATTCGCGAAAATTTGAAGTATGCATGCTTAATTATTATTGGGTTAAAACAAACGAAAATGGATAAAAATTATGGCTTAGCTTGTAAAAATTGCAAGATATGAAGTATGTGTAGTTAATTTCCATTGGTGGGAACCAACAAAAATTTGTCAAAACTCGTGGGTTATAACCCATGAAAATTGTTAATATTAAAGTATGTGTAACTAACTATTATTAGGTCAAAACAAATAAAGATGGACCAATAATTGGCTAGCACATGAAAATTGTGAATTTTGAACTACACATAACTAATTGTCATCGGGTCGAAATGTACGAAAATTGAAAAAAATTTATGGGTTATAGCCTATGAAAAATTTGAATTTGGAATTCCTTAATAGTTAATTGACATTACGTCAAAATGAATGGAAATTAAAATGATCGAGAGTTATAACCTATGAAATTGCAAAGTTTTTAAGTACATATACTTAATTTGTCATTAGGTTGAAACATACAAAAATAAACAAAAATCATGGGTTATATAGTCCATTAAATCGTGAAGTTTGAAGTATGCATACTTAATTGTTATTGGGATGGAAAGAATGAAAATTGAATAAAATTATTGTGGATTATAACCAATGAAAATTGTGAATTTTGAAATACACATACTTAATTATCATTGAGTTGAAAAATGAAAATTGTAAACTTGATTAGAGTCCATGGAATCGTGAATTTTGAAATACTTGTACTTAAATATCATTGGATCAAAAGGAACGAAGATTAAAATCATAGATTATAACCCATTAAATTCATGAATATTAAGATATACATACTTAATTGCTAAAAATAAATAAAAATTGTGGGGTATAACCAAAAAAATAGCCAAATTTAAAGTATCCATACTAAATTGTCATTGCGTTAAAGTGAACTAAAATTGACTATAATTGTCGGTTATAGCCTGTGAAAATTGTGAATTTTGAAATATGTGTACTTAATTGTCACGGAGTCCGAACAATGAAAAATGAACAAAAATTGTGGGTCCATTGAGAATATCAAATTTTGAAATATTCATTAGTCGCCATAGATTATAAAGAAAGAGAATGGACAAAAAAGTTGGTTGTAGCTTGTAGGTCATGAAAATCGAGTAATTTTGGAGAATGAATTCTTAAATGTCAATAGGTAGGGAAAATACTGGACAATGATTGTGGGCTATAGCCCCTGAAAGACGTGAATTTCGAAATACACATAATTGATATTGCGTACAAAAAAAATGAAAATGGAAAACAAAGTGTGAGTTGTAGCCTATAAAATCCCGAAATTAGAACTACACAAACTTAATTGCTATTGATTCGAAATAAAGGAAAATTGACATAAATCATTGGTTATTGCCCATGAATAATCGCAAAAATTTGTAGTATGCATGCTTAATTGCAATTAAATTGAAACGGATGAAAATTGATAAAAATCGTGGCTCCTATCACGTAGTTTGAACTTTGAAGTATCAATATTTAATCGTCATTTAATTGACAGAAATAAAAATTGTTAAAAATCGTGGGCTGGCCCATTAAATTGCAAATTTTGAGATACACGTGCTTAATTGTCATTAGTTCGAAAAAAATGAATATTGACTAAAATCGGGGGGTTGCGGTCCACAAAAATTGTGAATTTTGAAATACATATGCTTTAAAGCTACTAGGCTGATATATACAAAAATGAAGAAAATTTGTGGATTATGGCTAATGGAAATCATGAATTTTGAACTACCGTGCTTAATTGTCCTTGGGTTGAAAAACAAAAAATGGACAAAAGTTGTAGGTTATCATAAATTTGGATTATGTATTTAATTTCCATTAGGTGGAAAACTGGACAAAAATCGTGAATTTTGAAAATCATAAATTTTGAAATGTGCATAATTAATCACCATTGGGTTAAAATGTATGAAAATGGTCAAAAAGTAGTGAGTTATGTATATGTAGCCCATGAAAATCGTGAATATTAAAGTATGTACAACAAATTGCTATTGGGATGAAAATGGACAAAACACATTCGTTATAGCCTTTGAAAACCATGAATTTTGAATTATGCATAGTTAGTTGTTATGGATCGATATATACAAAAATTAGCAAAAATCTTGAGTTAGCCCATGAACATCATGAATTTTGAATTACATATAGTTTACTTCTATTAGGATGGAACAAATGAAATTAACAAAAATCGTGTTATAGCCTATGAAAATTGTGAATTTTACAAATATGCATACTTATTTCATTGATTACATTTGGAGCCCACCTTTTTCATCTTCTCTCAATCCATTATTTATCGTCATTTAGAGCTGCATATCAAGGTTCTGGCCAATAAAGGGATTGAATTTTTTCCTTTTTAATTTCTTTTTTAATCTAGGAGATGCTCGTGGAAGTGCAATTCATCATCATCTTTTACTTCATAAAATCTGAACAGGTTCTTGTTTGTCAATATCTGTTTATTTTATGTTGCTCTACTGAAGAGGTTTCAGTAACTTGCAAATTGGTGAGTTTTCAGTTATTTTCAGGATAGCTTCTCCTTTTGTTTGTTAATCAACACATTGACTTGGTCTGTTTATAAATACAGCATCCTGCCTACCTACTCCAACTGGCTTTTGGGAAAATTTGGCCCATCTTCTTAATTCAGTCATAGCTGGGATCTGCTCACCCCCCAGCTCAGTGCTGAACAACAGAAAGCTTAGTTTGATGAGATCTACCCTATACAAGGGTGCTCGGTACTGGTATTTTCTGGTTGCAGGAATAAATTTTCATCATTTCATATCAAACTGATGAAGCCATGCATGGGGCCGAGCTTTTTATCTGGGAAGTGATACTTAATTTATCATCTTTTTTTTCCTCCCTCTTTGTAAGGTCAAGTAGCAAAATTTTATGAAGGTTTCTTGTTTAATGATATAATAGTCTTGGTTTCGCTCGCCATTTAATTCCCGAGTGTGAGCATTTATAGTTATGTAGTTGCCTTGTTTGGAATTAATTTTGCTGAACAAAAGAGCAAGTGACATGGATGCAGGAAGATCAAGGCTCATGCTACAAATTATAGCAGGGGGTGCACGCATTTGGGTTGAAATGGATTTCTAGTATTTTTCTGGAAGAAATGAGGACAAATGTTTGTTTGCATGGGAGCAGGAATCCTGGGTTTTAGCATGTGCGGCTTTTGGAAGCTTTAAAACCAATCATTGATCTTGCTGCTCGCCTTGTGCCTTGTAAAATGTTTTTTTTTAAAGTTTAGTTATGATAATTCAAAAAAGAATATGATCTTTTTCAATTTCTAATTATGAAAAGTCGTGAAACTGACTTGAAAGAAAGAGGGAAATGAAATGAGTTGGAAAGAGGGGGGGAAGTATATATCTGGATAGTTCAAAATTTAGTCAGCGGGAGAGAGAGCTGTACAGACGAGTACAAAAGAAAGCAATGGGATGGGTTAACTTGCACTTAAATGCCCAATAATTTCATAATCCGTGCACTTTAATGTTCTCTATTTTAAAACCGTGTGCTTAAATGTCCTAAAATACTAAAGTGTTGTTGTAGATAAAGACCCTTAAAGTTTTGAAATGTTGCAAGTTAGTGCCCTCTTGTTTACATAATGTTGTACGTTGGTGTCCTCTTATTTATACAATATTGCCTATAAATACTCTCACTTTGTAAATGGTCTCACTTAAATACTCCTAAAGTTTTTAGAGGTATTTTTTTCGCTTGGCTTTAAAATACGAAATACTTGTGCAGTTTTAGCCTATTAGATGGAGAAAACAAGCGACGACGGAATAAATTACTAGAAAGAGTAAATTAGGGGAAGAAATATAATATATGACTTGCACATAATTATAATTAAAACTTCAGTTAACTCCATCTAAAGAGAGAAAAATATTTTACCAGTTTGCTCCGATAGGATACTTTCTCAAGTCTAACGAGTTGAAAGTCACTTTCGAGCAGTTGGGCCCTAACCTACCCTGGAAGTGTCTTTGTATTTCAAACCATTTAAAAAAAAAAAAGAATCGGTTTCTTCCTCTCTGAATCCCATCGGTCGTCTACTTTGGTCAGTTTGACTTCCTCTCTTTTGTCTAAACTAAACCTATTAACTTAATCCCCAAATTTTGAAGAAGAAAATCCCGAGAGCAAAATTAGCTCTCTTTTCTCTGTA